>NC_057717.1:3723233-3733880 GCF_004010195.1 Chiloscyllium plagiosum | reverse complement strand
TAAAAAATGAGATTAATCTTATTTATTTTTCTCCTGTTCCCATATTTCTGAAAATCATGACCATGTAAGGTATACATCAAAGTTCCTGGTCAAAGTGATTTATGTCGATTTTTCTCTCTTCCCTGAGTGTGATCATCTTCCTTCATTCAAAAGTGGGATGCTCGGACAGGATTTAATTCCCTTTCCCCATTGTTCTTGAGAAGGTGTTGGTGAGCTGCCTTCCTGGCCCACTGCAGTCCGTGGGCTGTAAGTAGTCAGTGCTGAGGTCCATGCGTTTCATTTTTTTTAGGCTTTGAAGTGAGTGATATAACTGAGTGACTGGCTTGGCCATTTCAAACTGCAACTGAGAGTTAACCACATTGTTGTGGGTCTGGAGTCACATGTAAGCCCGAAGAGGTGAAGATGGTAGATTCCCGTCCCTGAAGGGCATAAGGGTGCCCTAGGACTTTCGACAATGGTTTCATTGTTTGATTTGATTCTTAACTCCTGATATCTTATTGAATTCAAATTCCAACATTTGACGTGGTGGGATTCAGATCCGGGGTCTGATTCCTTGGATTAATATTCCGGAGATAAAACAGCTAGGCCATCGCCTCCTCAGCATCACCAATCAACTCGAATGGCAATAGTGGCGTTGTTGTTGGTGTGAGTTTGTTTCATAAGGCAAATAAATGATTTGGCAAAACATACCATCCTTCTCATTTTGTATATACGCGAAGGCGAGATGATGGGGAGTGCTCTTGGTGAAATGGAGCTGGATGTCCATGGGCATGAGTCACTAACAGAATTCATACGTAGCAGCCGGGTGCTGGCAGGTGGGACTAGATTAGGTTGGGATATCAGGTCGGCATGGGTGGGTTGGTCTTATTCACTTTTTGTAAAATTTCCAAAGTCTCTGCATGCACACCCAGGAAACGTTTGGCGACTGAAAGAGCCATTACTACTCTAAACTGTTGAACTTCCAGTTCAAGACTCAACTGAAAACTGCTCAGCTCAGCTCAACTCAGCGAGCTCAGCTAAAAGAGCTGACCACGCCCCAATCATTATACAGGTCACTTCTAAAGCATAACTACTTTGGTCTGAAGTTTCATCTGTTTACATATAAATAAAAGGCCTCAGAAAATCCTTTTCGTGTCTGTACAAAACCAGACTGATCGGAGCCCGTCCCGTTTATTGCCCCTCCGAAAACATCAAGGACAGAGTCTCCTGGAGCCAATGAACAGCTTTAAGCAAAAAAAAAATTGGTTTGTGAAGAGAAGACAGGATAGTGTCCTGTATGGAGGTCAGAAGCTGGTGGGAATGCCAAACTCTGTCAGAGTGTGGCTGCTGACAGGTTGTGAACAACATGATGTTCAGTGCAGGGTCAAACACCAACTGCACATCGAGACCGTGAGAGTTCATTCAGAACCTGCAGCACTCTCTCAACCAACATGGGGGATCTACAGAACTCTGTAAATGATCATAGAGTCATAGAATCCTATAGCAACGAGACAGGCCCTTTAGCCCAAGCTAGTTCATTCTGACCAAAATGTCCATCCATGCTAACCCCATTTCTCTGTGCTTGGTCCATATCCTTCTAAATCTTTCCGGTCTACGTATTTGTCCAAATGTGAAGACACGTATCAAGGAAAGCATGTTATATTTAATGCTATCAATGTTTTGTTTTGGAAATAATGAACAGAAACGTCGATTCACCTGCTCCTTCGATGGTGCCTGACCTGCTGCGCTTTTCCAGCAACACATTTTCACCTCTGATCTCCAGCATCTGCAGTCCTCACTTTCTCCACACATTGAAGCAGATCAGACGTGGGCAGAAATTCATCAAATTGTTTTGCCTGTTGGTTATAGAAAGGAGGATGCTGCGAGTGGCATATGAGCTACCACTTGGAGATCATTTCGGGGAGATGACAATACAGGCTGAAGATATTTTCACTGGCCTCTACTACAGAATGATATAGTTGAATTTTGCCAGGCGTCTCAAACATGTCACACAGGCAGTAATAAGATCTGCAACTTCAATACATATTCCAGCATTTGTGGAACCTTTCAGAAGAGTCTTGATAAATTGCGTCGGCCCCTACCTCAAACACAAAGTGGGAATAAGTATTTATTAACAATAATGGATGTGTAGTTGAATTTTGCCAGACGTCTCAAACATGTCACACAGGCAGTAATAAGATCTGCAACTTCAATATATATTCCAGCATTTGTGGAACCTTTCAGAAGAGTCTTGATAAATTGCGTCGGCCCCTACCTCAAACGCAAAGTGGGAATAAGTATTTATTAACAATAATGGATGTGTCGACTAGATTTCCAGAGGCAATCCCATTATGCAGCATTACAGCTAAAAGAGTTGTCGAAAAAAACACTTAATGTTTTTACTAGATACAGACTACCAATAGAGATCCAGACAGATCAAACCTCACATCTGAACTATTCAAGGAGGTGATGGATAACTTGGGAATAAAGCATTTCAAATCTACTGCGTACTGTTCGGAATCACAGGGAGCATGAGAGAGACAGCATCAAAAAATGAAGACCATGTTGAAGGGTTAAGGTCAGGATTATCCAGATGATTGTGAAAAGGAAATTCCTTTTGACCTATTTGTCATCAGAGACGCACAGAATGAATCGAACAAATTCAGTCTATTTGAATTAATTTGTAGGCATGAAGTAAAAGGACCATTAACATTGGTTAAGGAGATATTAATAAGTCATAATTCAGAGACCACCCATTTTAACGATGTGTCAATTTTTAGGGAATGATTAAAAAGAGCTGGGAAGTTGGGTTGACAGCATTGAAAAGTATCGCAGTATGCAATTAAACAGGAAGTGGATCAGAAATCACAAATTCGCAATTTTGCAATTGGGAATAAGTTCTTGGTGTTAGTTCCGGTAACAGGTGAGCCTTTAAAACCAAATTTTAGTGTACCATATCAAATTGGGAACAAATGAAATGAGGTGAACTACTTGGTATGGATTCCAGGCAGAAAGAAATCTCACATTGTGTGTCATGTGAATGTGCTCAAAAGATATTTTGATAGGGAAGGAAAGCAAGAGGAGAAGGTTTTAATGATTACAGCACAGAAGGAAGAACCAAGTTCAGAGATTCTGAATTGGACATTCCTCAAATCAAATTGAACGAGAAAGTTGTAAAAAAAATGGGATAAATTATTGAATTACCTTCGACAAGAAAAGCAAAGTGACCTGAAAGAGTTATGACAATCTTATGGAGAGATATGCGGAAATAAACTGTGAAGTGCAAACATAATTGTGCATGATAAAGGTGCAGGAGACGCTGTTCTGATTAATCAACATCTTTACAGGTATGACCCTCCAAAATTGGCACAGGTTCAGAAGGAGATAGAGTGAATGCTCCAAGATGGCAAAATCGAAGTGAGTTCCAGTGACTGGAGCTCACGTATAATCATGGTGCCAAAGCCAGATGGCACCCAACGGTCATGTGTGGACTATCACAAAGTCAACGCCGTTACAAAGACTGATGCATATCCAATTCCATGTTTGGAGAACTTTGTGGAAAAAAGTGGGAGAAGCTACTTACATTTCTAAGTTGGACTTGCTCAGAGGCTACTGGCAAGGACCTCAATCAGAGAGAGCAAAGGCAATTTCGGAGCTTTCATAACGACAAATGGACTATATCCGTTAAAAGTCGTGGCATATTGTATGAAAAACGATCCAGTCACATTTCAGAGGCTGATAATAAGGTCATTGCCGGATTACCCAACTATGTTCGTGTACGTTAATGATCTGGTGGTTTTTAGTCACTCATGGAAGGAACGTTTAGACGATTTATCTGACTTGTGCGATCAACTTCAGAAGGCAGGCTTGGTGGTAAACCTAGCTAAAAGTGAATTTGAGAAAGCCCAAGTCACGTTCCTGGGTCACGTTATTGGACATGGACAAATGGCCCCATGAGATACGAAAATGAAAGTAGTTGGGGAATGTTTCACACCGTCGACAAAAAGATATATGCAGTACGACGGTTCCTGGGATTGAGTGGATGTTATCGAAAGTTTGTGCCAAACTTTAAGCAGTGCGGCTGCTCTACTCACCAAATTGTCAAGGGCAAGAACTCTCAGTGGAGAGAGGACTGTCAAAAGGCATTTTACAGTCTAAAGACTGTGTTAACACTGCCTCCAGTATTAGTTACACTAGATTACATGAATCCTTTCAAGGTGGCTATCGATGTCAGTGATGTGGGTATTGGTCCGGTATTCCTGAAGGAGGATGATGAGGGAATAGAAAGTCCTATTGGGTATTTTTTTTTGGGAAGTCGAACGTTCATCCACAGAAATATTCAACGGTGGAGAAAGAGACTTTAAAGTTGTTGTTGGCATTACACCATAACTGTGTTTATATTACCAGCAATGCATCTGAGACAATCGTGTACTCTGATCACAACACATTGACGTTGTGGAAAATATTAAGGACAAAAATTTCAGACTGTTTAGATGGAGCTTGTTGTTGCAGCCATTCAATCTGACAATTGTGCATGTGGCAGGTCGTGAAAACGTGAAAGCTGATGAGTTATTGAGGCTCGAATAAGATACGGAGGTGTTCAGTGGTGGGTATACCGTGGCCTGAATTTGCATGGGTTTGTGCATGTTTCAATGTTTACAGTTAGTATAGTTTATCTGTCTGTTTTGAGACTACTAACTGGGTTTGAAGGGTTAAAAATGCAGCCATCTTTTAGCATTGATGATTTTTTTTTTAAGTGTGGGAGACATGTCACAAAGCTAGTCCCTTTTTTGTCGAAAAGCTATTCCTTGACTCAAGGAGACTCTGCCCTTGTTTTTTTTTTCAGAGGGACAATAATACGAGGCCAAGCTCAGATCAGTCTGGTTTGGTACAGAGATGAAAAGGATTTTCAGAGGCCTTTTGTTTCTATGGAAATAAATGAGACTTCAGGCCAAAGTTGTCATCCTTTATAAGTGACCAGTATAATGAACGGAAAGTGGTGAGCTATTTTAGCTGAACTAGCTGAGCTGAGCTGAGCTGAGCTGTTTGCAGTTGAGTTTTGAACTTGGAAGTTCAACTGGGAACTGTGTGGAAATTCTCTCTCTTTTCTGACCTTCAACTTCAACCTGGAAGTATGTGTTCCATTTGTACTGGTTTATATTGGGAGTTTGCTTATTGGGACAGTTGTATATTCGGAATAGCATAATTAAGTCTAGCTGAATCGGTTAAATTCTGTCGTGATCCTTTATTCTGTTGTTTATGTTGCATTGTGTAATTTTATGAATAAAGTTTTTGTCTGTTTTAAAATCTAGTAGTCAACCTAGCTAAAGTACTCCGGCTAATTTTCATTGTACACTTACCGAAACAAATTGCAATGGTATGCTCTGGGCCGCCTGCTTAAAAATGTTTTGAGTAGTCTAGTAAAGTCTATAACATCTCGGAGATGGAAGATGCCTCCCTCCTCATGGTCAGCAAACCACGTTAACATAACATGTGTGTACCATTAGCAATGGAAACAGGAGGAACAACATGGAGCAGTCTGTCTTTGCCGTCTATGCCTCATAGGTTTGTCGTGTTGCAGCAACAATGACATCCTCCTATTTCAGTCTAACAGTTTGGAGGGGCTGAATGGCCTCTTTTGTTCATGCGTCAGTGTCTCGAGGGACTGAATGTCTTCCTCCTGGCCCGAGGGCAGAGGTTCAACGACTTCAGTGGTTCCTGCCTGCCAGCACGTTGTGCTGACTAGACTCTATCTTCCTGAGTTATAGGAGACAAACAGAAGGCTGGAATAAAACAGCAAGCCAGGCAGCATCATGAGCTGGGAAGTCAACATTTCAGGTATAACCGTTCTTCAGAACTGGGGTGGGGAGTGTAAGGGGAGCTGCAGATAAAGAGGGAAGGGAGTGGTTGGAATGGGGAGATCAGGGAGATGGCGAGTTATGAATATGTGGACACAAGTGGTAGGTGCAAAATGGTTGGGCAATGGGAGGGATGAATTCGGTTGGAAGCTGAAAGGTAGGGTCGTTAGTTGGAATGGAAGACCTCCCAGTCAGTTTCTTTGTCAATTCTCTTTCCCAATCACTTTCCAACATGGCCATCCTTGGCCTCCTCCATTGCCACAATGAACCAAACCAGAATTTGGAGGAACAAGATCTCATCTGTCAATTGTGCAACCGACACCCCGGGGACTCAACATTCGAATTCTCCAATTTCAAATAACCTCCCTTCCAATCTCCCCGACTCCCTTCCCAAGCCCTCCCCTGCCTTCCATTCCTCTGAGCAATCTTTTGTTCTGCTACCAACTGGATTCAGCACTCCCATCACCAACCCGCTGATACCCTTTATCTGTGCTCACTTATCCCCAACTCGCCACTCTGCCTCCTCCTTCCTCACCCACCCCTTTATCTATAGACCCCCTTACTCCCATCCACAGTCCTGACGAAGGGTTATATCCAAGGCGTTCACCTGTCAAAGTCTTGATGCTGCCTTGCTTATTCTATTCTTCCAGCTTCCTGCGTGTGTATTTTGGATTCCAACACCTGCTGTTTTTTTTTTTAAATTGTCTTCTTGTGTAACAGCAGGAGTGAGTGAACCCATTGCACCTCTTGTTATCCATTAGATCTGATGGGTTGAATGGCTTTCTTATATTACTGTGAAACCAGCTAGAGATGCTGAAGGGGTTCCTCTTTCTTTTAACCGTGGAAACATTTAGTGCCCAGCAGTGCTTTTGATTCATGTTACCTATACATTAACAGCACAAGCTTGAATGTTGTTCTGATTTGATACTTTAGTACCTTAGGAGGTGATGCATTGTTCTTAACATTGTATAATCTTCACAGAACAACTCCAACTCTGATCGTATGACAGAGTGAACGACATTGATGAAGCAGCTGTATATGTTTGTGCCGAAGAAGCTACCCTGAGGATTGCCCACAGAGATGTCCAGGGACTGGGAGGATTGATGTCCACCAGCCCCATTGTGTTCTGAATGATCCAACCAGTGGGGAGTTTAAAACTGATTTCCATCAAGCTCGATTTTGTTCAGTCTCCTTGTCATCTTGCTTTATCAAATCCTGTCCTTTACGCTGTGTTCATATCTTCTATCCATGTCAATAGGCCAAGGTATATGTGTGGGGAGTGTTTTCTTCTCTCAGGGGGTAGTGATGTTTGGAAGCAGACAGTTAGGGGCGGCTACATCACTGAAATGTTTGGGGGGTGCGAGTGGGTGTCAATGGATTTTGACCCGACAGAGAGTCGAGGGCTACAAAGAATTGGACATGAAAGAGAATTTGCGGCCGAGTGCAGATCAGCCCTGACTTACTGAATGTAAGGTCAGGTCTGAGGGGCTGTGTAGCCAGGTTTTATTCCAGGATATCCCATAGTCCAGTCACTTTGTGGCCACTTCATTTTCCTGTGTTACTGACTTCAAGTAACTGAATAGACTGATCTCCAGCATCTGCAGACCTCACTTTCTCCTGTTGCTGTGCAACTGGATACTGGTGCTGCATGATCTGGTTACAGTTTTATAGGCCCTAAGGGATTATTGGCCTCCTCCTGTAATTGTATATCAGGCTCCAGAGGCTAAAAAGCCTCATTCTTTTCTACTGTAACTGAAATCCATTTTGACTAAGTCTACCGCCCGTGGAGAAAGTGAGTACGGCAGATGCTGGAGATCAGTCTCGAAAAGTGTAGCACTGGAAAAACACGGCAGGTAAGGAAGCATCAGAGGAACAGGAGAATCGATGTGTTGGACGTTCCTGATGAAGGGCTTATGTCCGAAACATAGATTCTCCTGCCCCTCGAATGCTGTCTGACCTGCTGCACTTTTCCAACACCACATGTTTCGGCATCTACTGCCCCACCCAAGTCAATCTTCCTGGTCACATTATCCAATTACTTTAAGAAAATGGTCAGGCATAAACTTCCTCGTACAAAGCCACACTTACTATTCCTAATCAAATCCTATCTTTGTAAATGTATGTACATCTTATCCCTCAGAATCTTCTCAAGTAACTTACCTACTCATCTGTAGTTCCAAGGCTTTTTTTGTTCAGTTCTTCTTGAATAAGGGCACAATATTTGCTATCCTCCAGTATTCCGGGACATTACTTTAATGATGATCAACATTATAAGCCAGGGTCCCCGCAAATTCTTCTGGAGCCCCTTGAGGTGGTCTTGGATATATCGGGTAAGGACCGTGAGATTTATCAACTTTCAAACGTTGTAGTACGTCCAAAATCTCCTCTACTATGATATGGATTGTCCCTAAAATATCACTACTAACCTCCTCAAGTTCTCAAGTCATCATGTCTTTCTTCATGTCTGTCCGCTCACTGAGTCTACTTTTCCTTCGATTAGGTTATATTTATTTTGTTAATCCCCCATTCCACTTTCCTGCGATTTCCCCGTCACACTTGTATAAAAATCTGTCTGTCTCAGCCTTGAAGAGATTAAATGATTCAGCCTCAACAGTCCTCCGAATTTTCTACAATTGTTTCCCTCTCACTGATGTGAGACTTGGTGGTCTTTAATCTGGTGATGTGTCCACTTTATCATGCATAAACTTCCAATTCTTCGTCAGTTCCTCCAAACGGAAGACCGATTCGTAGGATGTGCTTAACATATTCTCTCGCTCTGTGAACAGCCAGTCCCCTTAGTCCCTAATACTCCCATTTTTTTCCCAAGTTATCCTCTTCCCCTTAATAAACCAAAAAAAAATGACTTTGGATTCTTGCTAATCTTACCCGCTAATGTTTTATCATCCCTCCTTCTGCTCTTCCACTGACTTTTTAAGTTTAGTCCTACACTTTCGATATTCTTTTTGCACTTTCATTGACCTGCTCAATGCTTTTATAACTGTTTCAAGCTTCTCTTTCCTTTTCATCCTCTTCAGAATTTGTGCCGACGTTTGAGGTTCTCTGGGCTTGTTTTCCTAAATTTTATCTTCGGTGTAACATGCTGGGCCGACACTGTCATCAATTCAATTTTAATCAAATGACCCCCCAACCCCCGCCCCATCTTGTTCTGCTATAGTTTCACCCAGAAGCAACTGCATTTTGGGCAGATCCTGTCATTTTTTTGTCCATAAAATCTGTCTCCACAATGCAAAAGGTATTTATTTTTCTAACATTTCTGTGGTCTTTTCCTTAGCAAAATCAAAATGTGTGATATCACGGTCACTACCCTATAATGCTTTCCCACTCCTGACTGGAACAGCTGATTGGCTTCGTTCCCCACAGTGAGGCCCAGCACTGCACTGCCCATTGTTGTATTTGCTCTATGTTGATATAAGAAGCTCTCTGGAATAAATTGCAAAACACCTGCCCCCTCTTAAAAAGTTATCACTGACCTAATTAGTATTTGGAATTGACATGCCTGAATATAATGATCCTATTATTCTTTTTACACACCTCAATATCTTGGTTATATACCTGCTCCCGTACTTTCCTTTATCTGGGGGTCTAATTATATAACCCTAGCAGTGTTTCTGTCATGGTTTCGATCCTGCGCTCTAAGCACCAAGCCTCATTACAAGATCCTTTCAAGATATTTGAGGTAGGGGTGACCACCGATACTCCTGCCGACTTCGTCTGCAGGAAATGCAGTCAGATCGTGCTCCTCACAGAACGAGTTAGGGAACTGGAACTGAAGTTGGATGAACTGAGGATTATTCGAGAGGGTGAGAGGGTGATAGATAGAAGCTACAGGGACATAGTTACGCCAGAGAACAGTGGTAGTTGGGTAACAGTTAGAGGTGGGAAGGGGAGGAAGCAGGCGGTGCAGGGATCCCCTGTGGTCGTTCCCCTCAACAATAAGTATACCGCTTTGGATACTGTTGGGGGGGATGGCCAAGCAGGGGTAAGCTGCAGTGACCGGGTCTGTGGCGCGAGGTCTGGCTCTGAGGCTCAGAAGGGAAAGGGGGAGAGGAGGAGAGCGCTAGTTATAGGAGACTCTTTAGTTAGAGGGACAGACAGGCGGTTCTGTGGACATGGGCGAGACTCTCGGATGGTTTGTTGCCTCCCGGGTGCCAGGATCCGAGACGTCTCGGACCGTGTCTTCAGAATCCTTAAGAGGGAGGATGTGCAGCCAGCAGTCGTGGTGCACGTTGGCACCAACGACATAGGTAGGCAGAGGGGTGGGGAGGTCATTCAAGAGCTCAGGGACTAAGGCTGGAAGCTAAAAGCTAGGACAGACAGAGTCGTCATTTCTGGGTTGTTGCCGGTGTCACGTGACAGTGAGGCAAGGAATAGGGAGAGAGTGCAGTTGAAGACGTGGCTGCAAGGATGGTGGAGGAGGGAGGGCTTCAGGTATTTGGACAATTGGACTGCATTCTGGGGAAGGTGGGACCTGTTTAAGCAGGACGGGATGCACCTGAACCAGAAGGGCACCAATATCCTGGGGATAGGTTTGCTAGCACTCTTCGGTGGGGTTTAAACTAATTTGGCAGGGGGATGGGATCCGGACTTGTAGTCCAGCAAGTAGGCTAGCTGTTTGTCAGGACGTCCAAGAATGTAGGGAGGCTGTGGAGAAGGTAGCCCTGACAGGGAATACCTGCGGACACAGAGATGGGTTCAAGTGCGTATACTTCAACGTAAGGAGTATCAGAAATAAGGTGGGTGAACTTAAGGCGTGGATCGGTACCTGGGACTACGATGTTGTGGCCATCAC
>NC_057717.1:3625245-3720943 GCF_004010195.1 Chiloscyllium plagiosum | reverse complement strand
CAGAGGGATCTTGGGGTCTGTGTTCATAGGTCTTTGAAAGTTGCCACTCAGGTGGATGGAGCTTGTAAGAAGGCCTATGGTGTATTAGTGTTCATTAGCAGAGGGATTGAATTCAAGAGTCTTGAAGTGATGTTGCAACTGTACAGGACTTTGTTTAGGCCACATTTGGAGTACTGTGTGCTGTTCTGGTCGCCTCACTTTAGGAAAGATGTGGAAGCTTTGGAGAGGGTGCAGAGAAGATTTACCAGGATGTTGCCTGGAATGGAGAAGAGGTCGTACGAGGATAGGTTGGCAGTGCTAGGCTTTTCTCGTTGGAACGGCGAAGGATGAGGAGGGACATGATAGAGGTTTATAAGATGATCAGAGGAATAGATAGAGTAGACAGTCAGAAACTTTTTCCCCGGGTACAACACAGTGTTACAAGGGGACATAAATTTAATGTGAAGCGTGGAAGGTATAGGGGAGATGTCAGGGGTGGGTTCTTTACCCAGAGAGTAGTGGGGGCATGAAATTCGCTGCCTGTGGGAGTGGTAGAGTCAGAATCTTTGGTGACCTTTAAGCGGCAATTGGATAGGTACATGGATGGGTGCTTAAGCTAGGACAAATGTTCGGCACAACATCGTGGGCCGAAGGGCCTGTTCTGTGCTGTATTGTTCTATGTTCTATGTTCTATATCGTCCCTTCTTAAGCCAGTAACTGACTCCATAATTATAAGGCAACACTACCTCCTCTTTTACCCTCTCTCCTGTTCCGACTATAGTTCTCGTACCACAGAATGTTGAGTTGTTAGCCCTGACCTACCTCAAACATATCTCAGAAATAGCAAAAATGTCACACTTTCACATGTCACCTCGTTTCCTTATCATATCTGTCTGTCTGATAATATTACCAGCATTAAGGTAAAGCACACCCAACCTGGAATATATCACGTGGAATACTCTGTACCTCGGAGTTCTTCAGTCATTTATTGTTTGTTATCAACCTGTCCAATTCATGCACCAAAACTGTAACTCTGGGATTGAGTGAATATTTGTTGAATTTTAATTTCGTTTTTAGTGAATGTGTTCATCAAATGCAACTTTTCGGAACTGAACGACTTTCAACTGATTAGTTCCCTGCTCAGTGTGCAGAGGGGACAGCCCTCAATAATGGAGAAAGTGAGGACTGTAGATCCTGGTGATCAGAGTCGAAAATTGTGGCGCTGGAAAAGCACAGGCAGTCAGGCAGCATCTGAGGAGCAGCAGAGTAAAAGCTTTGGGCATCTGCCCTTCCCATGTTTTCCATTCCATAATACACAGGATATTGGGAACCATACTTGCTCAGGAAGGTAGCATTGTATAGAGCCCTGAAATGGAAAGCAGTCAATCAGTTGGTTGGACAGGGAGTAAACAAGTTGAGGTGAAATACAGACTGATTGAAGTACAAACATAAGGATAGATAAATCCCTCGGCCAGAAAGGAAACACCCTATGTAACTACAGGAAGAGAGGGAAGAGATTTCTGTGCCTTTGGCGATGGTGTTTGCGTCTTCACTCTCCATTGGAGTAGCGTCACATGATTCGAGGGTGGCAAATTTAACTCCCTCATTCAGGCAAGGAAACAGGGATTGTCCTGTGAATGACACACCAGTCAGTCTTACATCAGTATTGGGCAAAATATTGGAGAGGATTCTGAAAAATCATAGTTTGGTCAGAAATTATCAGCATGGCTTTGTGAGGGGCAAGTCATACCTCACAACTCTTATTGGATTCTTTGAGGATGGTATTAAGCACACTGAAGACGTTAGAGCAGTGAATTCGGAGTGGATGGATTTTAACAAGGTGTTTGATAAACTTCCCCGTGGCAGTTTCATTCAGAAAGTAAGGAGGCGTGATATACAGGGAGACCTATCTATCTGGTTACAGAATTGGCTAGCCCATAGAAGACAGAGGGTGGTGTTAAATGTGAAGTATTCAGTGTGGGACTAGATGAGCAGTGGTGTTCCGTAAGGATTGGTTCTGGGACCTCTGCTATTTGTGATTTTGATAAATGACTTGGATGACGAAGTGGAAGAGTAGGTTCGTAAGTTGAATGATGTAACACAGGTTGGTGGAATCGTGGATAGTGTGGAGGTCTGTTGTAGTTTGCAACAGGACATTGACACGATGCGGGACACGGCTGCTAAGTGGCAGATCGGTTCAATATGGAAAACTGGGATACGATTCATTTTGGAAGGTCGATTTGAATGCAGACAACAGGGTTAAAGGCAGGATTCTTACATTGTGGAGGAACAGGGGATCATATGGTCCATGGCATAGCTCCCACAAAGTTGCTACCCAGGTTTATAAGGTTGTTAAGAAGGTGTGTGATGTGTTCATTAGCTGAGGGATTGAGTTTAAGAGCTGCGAGGTTATCCTGCAACTCTATGGAGCCCTGGTGAGACCACACTTAGAATATTGTAATCAGTTCTGGTTGCCTCGTTATAGGAAATAAGTGGAAACTTTGGTAAGCGTGTTGAGGAGATTCATCAAGATGCTGCCTGCACTGGAGGGCATGTCTTACAAAGAAAATCTGAGGGAGGTATGGTGTTTTCCTCTTTGGAACGAAGAAGAATGGAAAATGACTTGATAGAGGTGGACAAGATGATTAGAGGCACAGATAGAGTGGATAGCCAGAGACTTTCTCCCAGGGTGGAAATGGCTCTCTACGGGGTATGATTTTAAGGTAATTGAAAAAAGGTTTAGGGAAGATGTTAGAGGTAGTTTCTTTACACAGAGAGTGGTGTGTGTGTGCAATGAACAGCCAGCAATTGTCGTAAAGTCAGCTATATTAGGGATATTTAATTGGATAGGCACATGAATGATAGCATAATGAAAGGTATGTAGGTTAGTCTGATCTTAGAGTAGGATAAAAGGTCGACAGAACATCAAGGGCCGAAGGGTCTGCACTGTGCTGCATTATTCTATCTTTCCAGTTTCACCCAGCTTGTGGATTCTCATCAATTGTTGAATATGTGAGGGAGTGATGTTTGTGAGACCAGGAAGCTTTGGAGAGGTGTAAGGCCAAAACCTCCAGTTATGGTGTGCATTGTTACAGTCACCTGAAAGCCAGTATAATGTGTGTGTTTACTTAGACCAGACAGAATCCGCCAAGTTCAGTTATTAATGTGATTTTTGAATTGCCATATGCTGCTGGTTACTTCACATACATTCTACAGTGTGATCCATGTAGTAATCTCTGACCATTCACAGAGATGTACAATTTTATTTTGATTCTGGAGAATGTGAAGGTTACACTTATTAGATATGGATTTAGAGGTTTCTTTGTGAGACACAAGGGATTGTAATAGATTGTCAACTTGTTAATGTCTTCACCCATGTCTGATCCGGGGTGCAGATGTATGGAGTCTGGGAGGCAGGTCAGATTTCATCACCGTAGGTAACTTGTATTGTGTGATTCTGGCTCTCCATGTCAACACGTCTGCTCTCTGGGCCAGGCTCTGACTGAAGATGAATTTTAAAGATTAGTTGCTGGTCAGCCATTAGTATTTAACCTGGACAACATTTGAACTTATACTGAGACTAGTGATAGTCTGTTGGCGGGTTCTCCCCCTGCCCAAGGTGGATTCCAAATTATTTGTTTTGAAGTAATGTTTGACTGACTGCCCTGAACTAGGTTAGAAGCTCTATGCACAGATTTTGGAACAGGCCACTGAGTCTCTCTGTATCACAGGCAACTGTGATTTCCAATAACATTTTAAATGATTTCAGATCGATTGGAAGCAATATACAGCGTAGCTCATTACAAGGTGTTGAGTTTACTGACCCGAACAATAATCGGAAGTTTGCTATATTTCAAAAATTGGGCAAAAATAAGATGTGAATGATAATCATTCAACTAAACTATAATCTCTTAAATCAATTATGTTGATTCTATATTTATGGAACTAAAATATAAACTCCTGTCAAGATTTTCTAACACAGAAATAAAGCATGTACATTTTATTTTATCGAACAAAGAACATAAGTGTTGTGGTGATCAGAATTAGATCTTCAATGTCAGAATTCAGAGCAATGTTTTGCCACTCCAATATTTTTAAAGTGGTTGGCTTGTGAATGATTACATGTTCAGAGTGAGCAAACAATTGAACATACAAATAGAATTGGCGTTTTTATACATTTATATATAAACAATCAGTTTAATTCCTCACTGAAACGTACGACCTTCAGCTATTTGCCAGCAATTTAAAAATGGCAATAATTCAACATGGACTGTGAATATTAAACGAAATAAATTATTTGTGTTATCAAATTTTCGTGAACAATAATTTGAAAACTTGCATTTTTTTTCGAATGAATGATGTTTAATATGAAATTTGGACTGTGAAAAAAGCGACGAACATAATATCGTGTCAGTGAAAATTCAGAGCTTACCAAACAGTTTTGTGCTAAAGCAATTCTATATTTGTTTTAGTAATTGGAATACAACATGTAAAATATTCGTGTTCTGAGTAATAATTAGACTTCATAATGAAGCTGACCTTGCAATACTTGCATTTTAAATGCTTATGCTGCACCAAATAATCACATATTTGCGAGCATTTACATAGTGAAATAATTGGATACTGACTTTTATTCATAGCTGGCACATGATAGAGTACAAACCTTTAAAGTACAGAAGGAGTGCATTGGCCATTATGTATGCATCAGTTCCAAAACTGTCTCCCAAGCACATCCCATTTGCCAGCCCCTCTCTGTTGCCCGTTAAATTCATAATTTCCAAATATATATCCAGTTCTCGTTTGAATCTTCATCTACAACTTTCCCAGCCATGTCATTTCCAATTCGTAACAACTCTGTAAATAAAGACATTTTCCTTATTTCACTCCGAGCTCTTTTGCTGACAACCTTGAAATTAGAATTCCTTGATACTGTAATGCCAACTAATAGAGTATTCTTTTTCTACTCTGCAACTTTTTTCATACTTTTGAGCACCGCAATAAATTCACATCTTTGTCTGTTCAGCTCCAGGCACAATAAGCCTTGCAAGAACTGTAACAAACACTACAACGGAAAACAAACATAAAACTAGTCACCAGGATATATGAACATCAAGTAGCCACAAAAGACATGACCCCAACACTAATTTCTTACGTACTGATGAGGAAGTACGTCACTTTGACTAGGTCTGCATATCCAACCTAGGACAGGCCAAACAGAGACAAGCACAAGAATTCCTAGAATCATGGCATTCCAACCGGAACTCCATCAACAAACACATCAATTTTGACTCCATCCACCACCCTCTGAGAAAAAGGGCCGGAAATGATATCGTCGACACAGGAAATTACATTACCAACTCAAGGAAACCGAAACACTTAAATAGAAAGTGAGAGATAACACAAGCACTTCACAGGAGGCTCATTTACTGAGGACAGTCAATGGAACAAACCAGGAACTGTCATTAGCTATTGCTTCAGAATATATCTGAGTGTTCGTGGCTGATACCACATAGAATAATTGAATTAAAATGCGAGCCTGAACACCAAGTGCATATCCAAAGGCTTTTTGAAACGTTTGTGAGATTACCTGATCAATCACCCGCCTCGGCAATGCATTCGAGACACATGTCACCCTGGACATAACAACGCCTCAGTGGTTAGCACTCCTGCCTTAGAGCGCTGGGGACCCAGGTTTGATTTTAGCCTTTGGTGACTGCCTGTATGGATTTTACACATTGTCTGCGTGGGTTTCGTTTAGGTATTCCGGTTTCCTCCCACAATCCAAAGATGTGCAGGTTAAGTGAATTGGCCATGCTAAATTGCCGAAAGTGTTCTGGGATGTGTAGGTTAGATGCATTAGTCAGGGGTAAATATAGGAGGAACATGTTTGGGTAGGTTATGCTTTGGAGGGTCAGTGTGGATTTGTTGGGCTGAAGGGCCTGTTTACACACATAGGAACTTTATATTCTATGCCTGTGCCACTCTCTCAGTTCAATACAGACTCCACAAACCCTCTCCCAATCCCCTGCCTTTCACTTTAAGTATGTTCCCTTTGTTTTTGAACCTTCGAGTAAGGAAACCAGCTGCTGTCTGTTCATCCTTTTCATACCCCTTATGCTCTTGTATACCTGTACCAGGTTCCCTCCTCAACCTTCCCTGCTGCAGAGAAAAAAAGGAGCAAGTTTAGCCCTCACCCTTCAGAATTTGAGTACTCACTTGTCTTGTTAATTCAGATGTGCATCATCTCACATTTAGCAGTGTTAAACTTCATCGGCCATTAATCTGGATATAGAAATCATCTGTTTATATCATCCTGTAGCCGAACTCTTTCTTCCTCACTGTTAAGAACCCAGCTAATCTTTGTGTGATCCCCATCATTAGTTATCATTCCACTGCTATCCATCTTTCACATTCTCAGCATCATTATTTATGAATATCACAAGCAAACCTTGATTTCCTTCCTGTTCTCCAGATGTTATTCACAAAGGAATAATTAAGAATTACGGTCTCTTGTTGTTCTTATTTTGTAGAATTTACAGAGTGATTTAGTTAACGCCTATTATGAGTGTGCTGCAAATACCATTTTCGACACAAAGTTAAATTCACCTTTTACACTCTGTCTCTTAGCATGTCTTATTCATAAAGCTTGTAACTAATTTAGGATGAACTAAGGTTTGGCACCTTGCACTGGAACATTAGGCTTTTGTGTGTCACTGTTCTTTGTCACAATAGTCAGAAGTGAAGAAATTTTTCATCTGCAGGATGGACACAGATTCATTGCTTGAATCAGTTAATGTGATGAGGATAAATATTCAATTACATTATGTTATGGACAAACTGCAGGAGATCAAATGGTATCCTCATGTCTACCTTAAATTGGAAGCAAATACATCCTGTTAAAAAAATTCAAAAATGTTGAGACACAACACCAGGGGAGAAAAAAATAAACACATTACCTGTATTTATTGGAGATACAAAACTAGAGAGTGAATGTACAATCTGATAAAGAATCAAGTGATAGAAAAAGAAGTACATCAAATATTAATTTTCAATGGAATCAGATCCCAATTTTCCTGAACAGTGGTGGTTTTCACCCAACCTCACTTTTCCAAAAACAAGCTTTACCCAGTCACTAAAGCTTCATTAGCCATTCTTCCTCCCCTTCCTACTCTTTCTTTACACTCCTACTTCCCTTGAACTACCCCTTCTGCTGCCACATACTCTTCCTTTGATGATATCTCTTCACAACCTTCCTCTCCCACTCCAAGTAACACCAGTTCCCTA
Organism: Chiloscyllium plagiosum; assembly: GCF_004010195.1. Lineage (NCBI taxonomy): Eukaryota > Metazoa > Chordata > Chondrichthyes > Orectolobiformes > Hemiscylliidae > Chiloscyllium > Chiloscyllium plagiosum. The sequence goes on along the minus strand of NC_057717.1, from coordinate 3,713,680 downwards.
GTTACTCCCACTTCCACTGGCCATCCCTTACCCCTTGTTGCTTTCCAACTCGGTTGATGGGAGCTCCTGGCTTCTGTGCTGCTTTTGATCATCAGTGAATGATGAGATTGAGATGATCAATGCCCAATGTCTGTCATTGTCCAATGCACTTTGAATAGGGTGTATTTTTACCCATACAGAGTGGAACGTTTTTTTCTGTCCCTCTGTCACAGCGCTTAACCAAACAGCCTCATCCCAAATAGGAAACACTTCTCCTCAGTATCAGAAGTCCATGCATCTGTTTGTCCTTAAACGTTGTGAGGATAATGACCACATTGTTCAATAAGCTGTGTTCTATCCTTTTTCTCTTTAGCATTTTAACTGATATTCCAATGTCAGTTGAGGTGAGATCAGAGTAACTTCCGTTGCCATCAAAGTAGCATTTGACTCTTGTAGCATCATTCACCCTCAGCAAACTGTGGTTAATGGAAACCAGAGGAAATTCTGTGCTGGTAATTTCCTCAATGAACAATGACACCGTTCCCAGAGCTATTGGGAATGACAAATAAACTCTGCCCTTGCTCGTGGCTTCCAAAACCATGGATGGATTTGTCTTATTAATAACATCAAGATACATTCAGTTTTCACAGTTTGGCCTAAAGTCTCAAAAAAGTAAGACCTTGCTGGTTGAGTGTCACCGCAATGGAATCAGAGCATTACAATAAGATAACGATTCCGATTATTTTCAATCACTTACTTTCTGAGGTCTGGTCGTGCAGTGACGTTGACACTGAGATCAACATTGTCTCTGTTCAACAGCATCACATCACATTGGCTCAAGGCTACACCATTCCCCAATTCTACTTCATTCTCCAGCTCATTTGCCATGTTCGCTAGATATACGAGGCCTACAAGATGGAATAACTTCGAGATGCCTATGAGCCTCTGGAACCTGCCACCCCACCCATGCCCTGCAATCTGAGTCCATCCCCTCCCCCAAGCCTGTTGTATATTCACCATCCCTCCTAACCTTCCACGCTCTAATGCTGAATGTTCTGTACTCAGCAAAGTTCTCAGCTTTATCCCTCTGTGCCCCACTTTAATGAATTTCAGGACGACATAATGTTGAACTTCTCTTCCACCGTCTTCTCTTCGGTGTCCATTTCTTTGGGCAAGTGTCCACTCCCCATCCCATAGACCCTTTGCCCAGCTCCAACACCTGCATCCATTCCTCTGGCGTTTACTTGAACTCAATCTGTTCATTGAGAATGCTCCATGGGAGTTTGGTTGTCTTAAATTCTCTGTATCCCCCTCATCCTATCCAACCTATCACCTTCTGAACAGAATGTACGCTGTATGCTTCGATCCAACCTTGACTATGTTATTCAGCCTGTGCCGAGAAGGTTGGTGTTGCTGTAGTCTGGTGGACTCACCTCTCCATTTCAGAGGATGAGTTGCAGCTCTCAGATACCTCCACATATCACCTGCTGGTCCATAACCCTACCATCGCACATCAGGCTATTTCATTAACTAAATATGACCACATTTCATCTGGAGATTCCCACTCATTCGCCCAGCCCCACCTTCCACTCACCCCCACCTAACGGTCCCAAGTTGATGGTCTTCTGATAGCAGAGTTCGCTTTTATCTCCTCCTGAAAATTCACAAACAGAACTGCCCATGCAGACCCATTGCTTCAGCCTGCTCCTGCCATACAGAGGGGGTGCATGGATACATACGTGGGCCCAGGTTATACCTGTTCCTTCATGGCGTACGTAGACCATTCCTTGTTCCAGTTCTATTCCAGCCCCCAGCCATAACTCTTTCTCCGATACGTAGATGATATCATCGCTGCTGCTCCTCTCGCTTGTCCAGAATTGGAAAAGTTCGTCATTTCCAATTTGCACCTCTCCCTCACTTTCACCTGGTCTACCTCTGACTCCTCCCTTCCTTTCCTCGACATCTCTGCTTCTACTTCTGGGAATAGACCGGTCACTGATATCCAGTATTAACCCACCGACTCCCACAGCTACCTGGAGTATACATCCTGACACCTTGTTTCCTACAAAGACTCCATTCCATTCCCAGTTCCTCCGTCTTCACCGCGTTGCTTCTGATGATGTCAACTTCAAAAATGTGGCCTCTGAAATGTCCACCTTCTTCCTAAACCGAGAATTCCCCAACACTGTTCTCGACAGAGCTCTCAACCAGTTCTGACCCACCTGCTGCACTTCTACCCTCACCCTCTCTCCTCCCTCCTGCAACAGTGTTAGAGTTCTCCTTGTCCTTACCTACCATCTCACCAACATTCACATGCAGAAGATCATCAGTCCGCATTTCCCCCACCTCCAGGGAGATGCCACCACCGGTCACATATTTGCCACCTCTCCCTTTTCCGCCTTCTGAAGTGACCATTTCCTCCAGGACACCCTGGTCCGCTCGTTATTCACTGCCCACACCTCCCCCCTCCCCCCCCCACCACCACCACCCCCAGCCCCAACAACAGGTACACTTCACTTTCTCCTGCCGGAGGTGTTACACTTTCCCACTTACCTCCTCCCTCGTCAATATCCAAAGGCCAAACATACCTTCCAGGTGAAGCAGCATCCTACCAACATTTCCCACAATGCTATCTACTGCATCATCTGCTCACATTGTGGTCTGCTCTACATTGGGGAAACTAAAGGTAAACTGGCTGACTATTTCACAGAATATCCAAGCTGTACCTATGCAAAAGACCCTGAGTTTCCAGTTGCCTGCCAGTTTAACACCCCATCCTGTTCCCTGGCCAATACCTCTGCGTCAGGCTTGCTGCAGTGTTCCAGGACATTTCAACGCAAGCTGGAAGACCAACACCTCATTTTCCACGGTTGGACCCTGCAGCCCTTCAGACTCAAAATAATGTTCAATAGTTTTAGGGACTGATCTCCTCAATGCCCCCTACCCATACACCAGGCCTAGTTCTCAGGTGGCCTTCCATTACTCACCTCCTATTGTGCGCTACTACCAGTCTCAATTAACAGCTATTCAGCCTCTGCTGTATATTAATCAATATTTTCAGGGCTACCATCCGTTCTGAGGAAGGGTCACTGAATTAGAAACGTTAATTCTGATTTCTCTGCACAGATTCTGCAGACCTTTTGCAGCAACTTCGGGTTTTGTTTCAACAATGTCTCACAATGGTTTTGTATCACAATGCAATACGTCATGGATATTTGGAGCTCTGTCAAACATAGGAAATTTGTAATTTCTCATTTCATGTCCATAAACATATATTCGAGATTCAACTGAGACAGCAGCTTTGCTTATATCGTTCAGATCAGCCAATTTGTCACAGTTCAGAAAGGAAAATAAATCGATAGAGGGAAACTCAGCAGGTCTGGCATCCTCTGAACAGAGATACACAGATTAACATTTGATTTCAATATAACTTTGTCAGAACAGGATCACATCATATTCGATATGTTAACTGTTTCTCTCTGCAGATACTTCCTCATCTGTTGCGCTCTACCATCATTTTCTGTTTGTATTTCATGTTTCCGTATCACTATATTTCATGTTTCTTGACAGGGCTACATGCTGAATTTGGTTACATGTGGACAATATAGTCCTTTCCTGTTCCTATTATAGTTGGCGTGTCTGTGACACCTGTATTACGGCCGAAATCTGTTTCTTCCTTAAGATTCAAAGGAGAAAAAGAATATTTTTCTGATTTTCCTGTAAATCTCAAGAACTCCACTTTGTTTGAAAAGACATTTTAGAGGCAGCTGAAATTTCATGAGATAATAGGAATAGATTATTGATGGTGGAGCAATCAGTGACCTTCGTTGAACGAGCTTGACTCCCCCCTCTCCAAAGGCTTTGATTACATATCACAGAATTATTTACAGCAAAAGTGGGGGAAACGCAGCCCATTGTCTCTTCCAGCTTGGAATGATTATATCTCTACTGTTAGTCTCCTGTATTGTCCCCATTTCCCTTCACATTTTGTTATTAGTGTCTGCTTTTAATTGTAAGTATCCTGCCAGATATGAACAATATGATCAATCTCAAACAAAAAGAAAAACAGAACTTTGAGAGCAAGCTCAGCAGGTCTGGCAGTATCTGTGAAGAGAAATCAAAGTTAACGTTTCAGGGCGCGTGACCCTACTTAATCTGTATTTCCAATGATTAAATGGTGTGTAATTAAAATGTAGTTCACTTTATCACATTTAATATTAACCGTTTAGTTCACATTGTCATTCAGCATTGCACCTCCCAAATGTTGGCTGCTTCCTTGTTATGCATTAGATTTAATTCTGTCTGTCAGAAAAAAGGGATGATTACTGGGGAATATCATTGTACTCCCCATGCAGTCTCCACAGCCACTGCTCCCATTCGGCCCTATCTCCCAGCCAATAACGTGTTCATTCAAACCTGACTCATTAATTCATAAGTCTTAATGAATAAGTTCATTGCAGTTATCACTTTTGGTTTTGGACTGAGGCCAAAATACGTAAAAAATACGGTTTACAGCAAATAAAACTACATTTAGAAGTCTGTCAATTTATATAAATAAATTACTGAAGCATATTCCCTATGGAAGTTCCAAAGTTGCCTTATTAGAGCAGTGAGAGGAACATTCCAAGAAGTCCACACTTCCTGTCTATGTTCAGGGCAACTGTGCCCTGTGACTGTCTGTTCGTTAGCGTTTGTTCCCGTGGAGGAGAGATGAGCACAGTAACAACATCCTGATTATGATTCTTTTCTGGGGTGGACGGATTTTTGCAGAGATGGTTGCAGCAGAGTAAACGGACAACAGAGCAGAATCATGTAGCCTACGAAAGGAAAATATTCTTATTCTCCCTCACAACTGACTTCACTAGAGCAATTGATGGGAGATGTGACCAATAGCCAGAAATGTCAACATGTAGTCCACTCTACAATATATTGTGAACTGAATGTGCTGTATTGAAAGCTGGGACTATTTGCCCTGTCTGTGACTGATGTCAGTCTCCGTGCAATGCAACTGTGTCACTGGAGGGTTTTCCTCTCCTATTAGTAAAAGGCTTCATTCAGAGCGCTATCCCACTGTGATGCATCAGCTCCAACAGTAACAGAGATCAACAGCTGCATAGATCTGAATCTGGGAATAGCGGACTGGAACATTACAACAATGGAGAGAAGGTTTTCCCTGAGTCTTTTCAAGATTTCCCCCTCTTGGGGATTACTACCATATTGGATCTCAGCAGTGCTGATGATTATTCTGGGCGGGGTGGTGGGTGTACTATTAACCTATTCTCGCTATTGTTGGTGTTCTCTACCTCTGTCCATTCATTAATCCCATAAACAAGCTTGAACTCCGTTGCTAGTTCTGTATCTATGTTTGTTAGAGAAACAAAAACTGTTGTCTTCAGTTCCAATTGCAGTCTCCATTCATTTTCCATGGATTGCAGACCAATCCTTTACAAAAATCTGCAAACAAAACTGTGCACAACCCCGAGACCCCTTTTTGCCCTGAACTGATTTATTTCTCGTGTTCTCTCTGTCACCAAACCTGTCCAGTACCAGCTCCTAATATCCCCAATCGTCATAACTGTGACAGTATTGTTGCTGAACAAACCATTGGTTGCTCGTTGGCAAAATTCAGACTTAAAGTTTCAAGCTCTCTTCTGACCAGTTTTCCAATTACAAATATTTCAATCACAAAATTGCTCTTGTCTCGGACGTTACTTCATGATTAGGACAATGTATGAATGTAGGAATGTCGCTGGATATAATTCAGAAGCAAAGCTTATGAAACGAAATATATTGTTTCAAGTGATTTGTTTCATGTCTACCACAGCTGAGGACAGAACTTAAATAAAAATGATAAGAATTGGAAAAAAAGTGAATTGCACGAAAAACAAACATAAAAGTAACATTTTATCTGAACACATTCTTCTTTCACTGATCACCTTCGGAAAAGAAATCTAATGTCATTACCCGGTCTGGGTTAATTGTGACTTGAGACCCATGACAATGTGCTTTATTTTATATTGGCTTATGGAATGGCCTCATAATCAGGGCAATTCGTGATGGTCACCAAATGCTGCCCTTGGCAGAGATGCCAACATCCCATGAATTAACAAAATCAAATAAAGTGAAATCAAATAAAGGAAGATGCTGAAAATCTGAAATTATATAAAGAAATGCAAAGAAATGAACAGAAAGTGATGGGAAACTTTCCTGAACTGAAAGCAGCTGGAAAGGAGTGTGATTAATACCGTTGACTGGGAAGTCTGCTTTGAAGGGGAGGAGGAATCAATAGAGAAAGAGAGATATAGAAGAAAAAGATCAAATAAAGAGAATGATGATCAGCTGGGCTGGAAATAAAATGTGACATTCACGTCATTTATTTTTCGGCTTTCCCATTTTCCTGAAAATCATGCCCATGTACATACAGGTATGCCCCGTTTTTCAAAAGTTCACTTTTCGCCACTTCCCTTTCCGAATGACTTACATTAGGACATTGTTTCGCTAACCAAAAGATATCCGAACAGCATTTTCACTTTTACGAAGAAAGCCGAAATTTTTCCCATATTAATTAGTGCTATTGCACTTTACACCATATCAGCTTGTGAACTGTTTCGTAGGAACACTCTACTTACAGATAGTGAGGTAAACATGTATATATCTAAGATCATGTTTAAAGCGATTTGATTCCCTCTGTCTGTCCTTCCTAAGTGTGGTCATCTTCTTATATTCATTAATTAGATATGGGTATCTCTGACTGGGGCAGCATTTGTTCATTTTTCCAGTTGCCTTGAGAAGACTTTAAGCCACTGCAGTCCACGTGTTTGATCTGATTTGGTTTCATTTATGTTAGTCAAATGTACAATGGAAAGGTTTGTTTTTATTGTAGTGCAGGGACACAACCCTAAACAAGAAAACAGAGATCACAGTGCCCTTGGACAGAGTGAGGCATACAAGGTTACAGCTTCACAGGAGGTGTGCAAAGTAAGATCGACATTATCAAGATTAATGTTATTCAAAAGGTTAGAGATGCCAATTTGTCAGTTTAATAATGGTAGGGAAGGAAGTGATCCTGAGCATGCTGGTCCATGTTTTCAAGCCTCTGTGTCTCCTGCCTGTTGGAAGAGGTTGTAGGAGACCATTACTGGTTTGGGAGAAAGATCTTTGATGTTGCCAGCCTTTCTGTGCCAATGACAAGTATAAACGGATGGAAGGTTGTCTACCGTGATGTCTGGACTGTGCACATAATCGTCTGTAGTTTATTCTGGTCCTAGACAGAGCAGTTACCATGTCAGGTTATTATGCACCCCAATAGAATGCTTTGATTTGCCAGTATGCAGAGTACTGAGAGATGGGCGGTTTCAAAATAGTTAGATATAACAATGGGCTGTTAAATGGATACCCACGTTCTGGTTGCTGTTTTGACAACAATTGAAATTTAACTGATAATTTTAAATTATGTCCTCTATACCAATACCTTGCTGAGTGTATAGTATTGCCAACATCGAACCAATGAGCCATCAACTGCTTCAAACGAATAGAGAAGCCATCACCATCACAACGAAGGAGAAAGAGACAAAAGGAAGGAGAGAGAGAACACAGCGAGGGAAACAGATGGACAGTCAGTCAAGAGAGAAATGAAACAAAACAAGGAAACAAACAGTCACATGGACAGGGATCAGGGAACATAATAGGTTCAGGGAAAGACACAGCAGACAGGGAAAAGGAAAACACAGGGATACAGACAGTGCGACAGAAACAGTGAGAGACAAAGGTCACAGGGAGCTGGGAATAGGGTCAAGGAGAGCTGGGGGGAATGGGAGGAGCAGGGCGTGAGGACCGGAGAGACCTGGCGTGATCACTGGAGGGAGCTGGGGTCGGGAGGTGAGGATTTATTTTGTCCTGTGCCAAGATGTCCAGGAAGATCATGGTAAGAATGGATGTACTGAACGATGGCTGTAAAACATATCTGAGAGGCATATCGGTTACGCTGCACAGGGCGTGCGGTAGGCGAGATCAATATGAACAAAATCAGCATTATCTGAGATTAGAGAGTCCATTCATCAGTCCATTCATCAGGAAGCAGCTGTTCCTGAACTTGCTGCTTTGTGTGTTCAAGCGTCTGTATCTTTAAGCCTGATGGAAGAGGTTGTGGGAGAACATTACAGGCATATGATGGGTCTTTGGTAATGTTAGAACAAAGAACATTCCAGTATAAGGAACAGGCCATTCGGCGGTCCAAGCTTGCGCCGATCCAAATCCTCTATCACAACCTGTCTCTTATTTTCTAAACGTCTGTATCCCTATGCTCCCTGCCCATTCATGTATCTTTCCGGAAACATCTTAAATGGAGCACCACTGGTCACAGTTCTCCATTTTGAGAAACTCCCTTCCCCCTACTACGCTCTGTCTCCTGTTGCCAAGCCAATTCTTTATCCATGTAGCCAGCACACCCTGGACACGAAGATACTTCACTTTCTCTATAACCCGTCCATGGGAAATCTTATCAAACGTCTTCCTGAAGTCCATGTGCATGACATCTTCAGCCTCTTCCTCATAAATCAACTTTCTCACTTCCTCAAATAATTCTATTAAGTTGGTAAGACATGATCTTCCCTGCACTAAACCATGTTGCCTGTCACTGATAAGACCATTTTCATCCAAATGAGAATAGATCTTATCCCTCACTATCTTCTCTCGCAGCTTCCCTATCCCAGACGTCAGGCTCACCGGTCTATTATTAAATGGATTATTCATGCTACTCTTCTTAAACAAGGGGATTAGAAACTTTCCAGTCCCCCGGGACCTCAGTTGTGTTCAAGGATGTTACAAAGATATCTGTTAAGGCCCCAAATATTTCCTCTCTCCGTTCCCTCAGTAATCTTGGGTAGATGTTGGCAGCCTTTATGCGGCAACAAGCTGTGTAAATAGAGTCAACGGTTAGGAGATTGGAGTCTGTCATAGTCTGGGCTGGGAACACAATCTTGTGCAGTTTCTGATGGTCCTGGGCAGAGCATTGCCGTACCAAGCCATTACGCACCCGGACAGTACGTTCACAATAGTGCATCTGTAGAAGTATTGCATGCTAAATATCCCGAGCCAAGTGAGGAAGAAGAGACGTTTTTGAACCATCTTGACTGTCACACCTATATGAGAAGTCCAGGGGAGGTTGCCAGTTATCATCATTCCGAGGGACTTGACGCTCTGCACTCTCTCAACCGTTGACGTAGATAGGGGCTTATTCCCCTCCTTTCGTTCTAAAGTCAATGATCAGTTCTTTAAGTTTTCCGAATTTGAGAGGGAGGTTATTATTATTCCACCCTCTATCTTCTCTCTGTGTTCAGACTCATCGTTGTTTGATATCCCTCCTGCTTTGGTGATGTCTTCAGCAAACTTACAGTTGGCATTATTTGGAATTTGGCAACAAAGCCACGTGTGTACCGGAGTACAGTGGGGGCTGAGGACACAGCCGTGGGTGTACAGGGAGTACAGTAGGGGACTTCGGACACAGCCATATGTGTACACGGAGTACAGTAGGGGGCTGAGGACACAGCCATGTGTGTACAGGGAGTACAGTAGGGGCTGAGGACACAGCAGTGCATGTAAATGGAGTACAGTTGGGGGCTAAGGGCACATCTCTTGGTGTACAGGGAGTACAGTCAGGGGTGAGGACATAGCCGTGGGTGTACAGGAAATACAGTAGAGGGCTGAGAACACAGCCGTGTGTGTACAGTAGGGGGCTGAGGGACACAGCCGTGTGTGTACAGGGAGTACCGTAGAGGGCGGAGTACACAGCTGTGTGTGTGTACAGGGAGTACAGTAGAGGGCTGAGAGCACAGCTGTGTGTGTACAGTAGGGGGCTGAGGACACAGCCGTGTGTGTACAGAGAGGACAGGAGGGGGCTGAGGACACATCCTCCAGGAGCTCCAGTGTTGAGTGTTATTGTGGCGGAGGTGCAGATACCTATCTTTACTAATTGTGGTCTGTGGGTTTGAAACCGAAGGATCCAGTTGCAGAGGGTGGAGCCGCGACTAAGGTCACGGAATTTTGAAATCAGTCTGGAAGGGATAATGATGTTTAATGTGGGGCTGTTGTCCATGAGCAGGAGTCTGGTGTAGCTGTCTTTGTTGCCAAGATATCCTAGGCATGAGTGCAGGGCTCGGGATACGGCATCTCTTGTGGACCCGTTACATCAATCGGTATATTATAGGGGATCAAGTCAGGATAGGAGATTGGAGGTGATGTGGGCCATAACCAGCCTTTCAAATCACTCCATTTTTAATTGAGGTTAGAGCCACTGGGCGGTAATCATTAAGTCATTAAAGCATGAGCTTTCTCACGTACAAGGTTGATGTTTGTCTTCTTGAAGCAGGTTGGGACTTCAGCTTCTGGGAGGCAAAGGCTGAAATTGTGTGTGAATACCTCTGCCAGTTGGTCCTCAAAGGATCTGAGTGCTCAGCCGGGAACACTATCCAGGCCCGTCGCTTTCCTTGATTTGACATGCAGGAAGACTGATCATGCCTGCAGCGGTGACACAGGTACAGGTACATCCGAGGCTGTCGGGGCAGGTTTCAGCCTGGCAGTCATACTGTTATTCATCATAGATATCCCCTCGCCGACATCCCTCCATCGTCATCAATACACAGTGACATGGTTGGTGTGAGCACCACTCACTTAGTGTTGATACGGAGTGACATCAATAGACTGGGATTGTGCGCCATAATGAAGTAAATTCACAACAAAAGGCGGTAGGGTGTGCTTCTACTGACAGTCAGTGGTGCAGGAACTGATGACTTTACAGGTGTATTTCAAGTCAAGCCATTGCTTCAAAATTAATGGAGTCAAGCACCTTGATTGTTGTGCCTTGTAGATGGTGCACGGTCCTTAGGGAGCCAGGAAATGTTTTATATATGAACAAACTGAACAAAGGACTTGACGGCAGTTTTGCTAAGTTTGCAGATGATATTGAGGAAGTGGGGAAGCTGCAGAAAGGCTTGAACAGTTTAGGACTGTGGGAAAACACGTGGCTGATGGAACACAATATGGGAACGTGTGAGAATATGCACTTAGGTAGGCGGAATACAGGAGACACTATGTTCTAATAGGATCCATTATATCTGAAGCTCAAAAGGATTTTGAAGCACTCGTCCTCTCTTATGGTTAACGTGCATGTTCAATTAGCAATTAGGAAAGCAAAAGCAATGTTTGCATTCATTTCAAGAAAGCAAGAATGCAAGACGGGAGACATACTGCTGAGAATTCAATGGGCTATGGACAGATGGCATTTGGCCAATTGTGAGCTGTTTTGGACACTATCTCTGGAGAAAGGCCTGCTGGTGTTGGAAGTGTTCCATCCTGGGGATGACGGCTTGTCATATGAGCGGCAGTGTGTGTACTTGATGGAATTTAGAAGAATTGTGTGGGGTTGGNNTTGGGGGGGGGGGGGGGGGGTGGGGGGGGTATGATTGAAACTAATGGATTACTGCAAAGATTGATACAGTCAGTGTGTAGAAGATATTTCCACTTCTCATAGAGACAATGACAAAATGGCACAGTATCAGAGTGAAGTAATGGGCTGAATGGCCTAAATCTATTGCTAGATCTCATGCTGTTTAGTTCATAGGGTCTATTATTCAGTGTAGACTTGTAAGTCTCTGAGCTGCTCTTGTAACCCTTGTATTTGTATGTTGATTTGACTTCACCTTCTGGTCAATGGTAACCCCTGTGATATTGACGGTGGGAAGATTCAGTGTCAGCCAGTATTCCATTAATAGTTTGAATATGAGCTGCTATCAGTGAGTCTCATCTGGCGGGAGTACATTGTCTCTCTGATGATTGTCGTTTTCAGTCTGGTATTTTCTAAGGATTGATCCTGTTACACCAGTGTTGTTGAATTTAACAAAAAAGGTGCAATTTATCACAGCACTCAGCAACAATATGTCATCGAATACTGAACAGCCTTCAATAACAGAAAAGTCTAAAATGTACAATATGAAAAACACTGCTTTCCTGTTCGTTTTCAAATCAGATAACGTGTCCCATCGAAATGCTCAACTTGGAACTATTTTTAAAAAGATTTTTTTGGATGTGGGCATCGCTGGATGTGCCCAGTATTTCTTGCCCGTCCCTAGTTGCCCTTGAGAAGGTGGTGCTGAGCTGCCTTCTCGAACTGCTGCAATCTACCTGCTGTGCGGTTACCCACTAGTGAATAAAGAGGGAATTCCAGGGTTTTCATGCAGCAACAGTGAAGGAACGGCAATACATTTCCAAATCAGGATGTTGACTGGTTTGGAGGGGAATTTGAAGGTGGTGGTGTTCCCAAAAGTCTACCGCCCTTGTCATTCCAGATGGAAGTGTTCGTGAGATTGGAAGGAGCTGTCTGAGGATCTAAGGGGAATTTCTCCATTGTGTCTTGCAGAGAGTGCACACTGCTGCTCCTGAGTGACCATGGTGAAGGGAGTGAATCCGTGTGGATGTGGTGCAAATCAAATAGACAGTTTTGTCCTAGATTGCGTCAAGCTTCTTTAGTGTTTTTGGGGCTGCACCCATTCAGGCAAGTGAGGATATTCCATCTCATTCCTGACTTGTGCCTTGTAGATGATGGACAGGCTTTGGGTAATCAGGAGGTGAGTTTCTCGTGCAGTATTCCTAGCCTCTGATTTGCTGTTATATTCATGTGGTGAGTCCAGTTGATTTTCTGGTCAATGATACCCCTCCCATGATATTGATAGTGGGGGAGTTTCGTGATGATAATGCTGCTGAATACAAAGTAGTTATGTTGTTTCTTATTGATGACAATCATTGTCTGAATTTATGTGGCGCAAATGTTACTTGCCACTTGCCAGACCAAGCCCGGATATTGCCCAGATATTGTTGCTTTGGACGTGAACTGCTTCAGTATCTGAGCATTTGCGAATGGTACTGAACATTGTGCAGTCATTATCAAATATCCCCACTTCTGACCTTATGATGGAAGGAAGGTCATTGTTGAAGCAGCTGAAAATGTTTGGGCTGAGGAAATTATCCTCAGGGACTACTGCAGAGATGTTCTGGAGCTGAGATGACTGACCTCCAACAATAATGACCATCTTCCTATCTGTCATTTATGACTCCAATAATGGAGTGTTGGCCTGCGATATCGTTTTTGCTTGGGGCTCCTTGATGTCACATTTGGCAGAATGCAGCCTTGGTGTCAAGGGCTAGGATTCAGTTCCTTTTTCTATGTGTGAACCAAGGCTGCGACGAGTTCAGGAGCTGAGTGACCCCGGCAAAACCCAACTGGGCTCCCTGAGCAGGTTATTGCTGAACAGGTGCTGCTTGATAGCACTGTTGATGACACCTTCCATCATTTTACTGATGATGGAGAGAAGACTGATTAGGCGATATTTGGACGGGTCGAATTTGTCCTGCGTTTTATATACAGATCATATTTGAGCAGTTTTTCCCCATTGTCGGTTTGGAAACATACTTGAACAGCTTGGCTCGGGGAGCGGGATGGTCTGAAGTACAAGTCTTCAGGACTATTGCTGGCATGTAATTAGGGCCCATAGCCTTTACAGTATCCAGTGTCTCCAACCGTTTCTTGATATCAGTTAATCGAATTTGCTGAAGACTGCTATCTGTAATGATGGGGACCACCAGAGGAGGCCGAAATGGATCATCCACTCAAAACTTCTGACTGAAGATTGCAACGAAAGCTTCAGCCTTATATTTTGCACTGATGTTCTGGGCTCTTCCATCATTGAGGTTGGGGATATTTGTGGAGACTCCTACTCCCGTGAGTTGTTTGATCGTCCGCCACCATTCACGATCGGATTAACAGGACTGCAGATCTTAAATCTGATGCATTGGTTAAGTGATCGCTAAGCTCTGTCTGTCCCTTGCTGTTTATGCTATCTGGCACGCACGTATTTCTGTTTGGAAGCTTCAGCAGATGAACGTTTTATCTTTATATATTCCTGGTTCTGCTCCTGGTATGCCCTCCTGCATTCTCCATTGAACCAGGGTTAATCCACTGGATTGATGGTCATGATTGAGTGGGGGACATGCTGGGCCGTGACGTTACAGATTGTGCTGAAGTATAGTTCTGCTGCTATTGATGGTCCACAGTGTCTTATGGACGGACAGTCTTGAGTTGCTAGATCTGCTAAAAGTCTGTGCCATTTAGCATGGTGACAGTGGCACACAACACAATAGAGTTTATGGAGACAATAGACTTCGTCTCCACAACAACAGTGTGGTGGTCACTTTTATCGATACTGTCATGGACATATACATCTGCAGTTGGTACATTGGTAAGGATGAGGTCAGGTATGCTTTTTTACCCTCTCGTTCATTCCTTCACCAGCTGCTGCAGACCCAATCTGGTAGCTATGTCCTTAGGAGCCGACCAGCATGATCAGTAGTACTGCTGCCAAACCACTTTTGACAGTCGACTTTGAAATCCCCCAGCCAGAATAGACTTTGTGCCCTTGCCACAGTCAACGCTTTCTCCAAGTGTTGTTTAACATGGAAGAGGACTGATTCAGCTGAGGAACGACGTTACGTGGTAATCAGTAAGACACTCCGTTGTCCATGTTTAATTTCTGTTATTTCTGTAAGGTATGATTCCGTGAGTATGGCTATGTCAGGCTGTTGCTTAACCATCCTGTAAGGCAGTTGTTCCAATGTTGGCACTAGAACTCAGATGTTAGTAAGGAAGACTTTGCAGGTTCTACAGTGATGTTTCTAATGTTCCCTTTTCCGGTGCCCATTTCGATGCCAGGTGGTCCATCCGGTTTCATTTGTTTGTAACTTTGTAGCGATTGATACAACTGAATGACTCATTAGACGATTTTGGGGGGCGATTGAGAGTCAATGACATTGCTTTGTGTCTGGAGTTGCATGTCAGCCAGACCAGGTGAGGATGGAAGATTCCTTCATTGCAGGATATTGGTGAACCAGATGGATTTTTCTGACAATCGGCAATGATTTCATTCTCATCAGCAGATTCTTAATTCCAGGGATATTTTTACATTATGGAATGGCATTTCCACTCTGCAGTGGCGGGATTCAACCTGGATCCACAGAACAGGAGCTGATTTTTCTGGATTGATAATCTATTGGTAATACCATGAGATCTACTTGGAACCATATGTTGTACTCAGCTGGCATTTCTTGTGTTACCCTGTTTTTCATTCATTGCTCATGTTATTCTGGAATCTCATCCTTCATTAAATCCTGATTGAAATACACACTCATGAACGTCTTCTCGACTGCTCGAATTTCATTCAGTCTGTTTTGTTTGAACAGATATTTCAAGGCAGCTGTACACCAGAGAAGAGCAGGAAAAGATAATGGGTGATTGTGCACTGTACCTATCACCAGACCAGTATGTCTGTCCAGGAAATATTTATTGTTTGTCAGAGAACCTCAATTATTATGCCATGGATGGAGGCCATTCAGCCCATCGTGGAGTCACAATCTCTCCAACTGCACAATTGGAGATAGAGAGCGTGTGTGAAGAGAGATTGTGTGAGAGAGAAATAAACAGAGAGAAAGAAAGTGAAGGGAGATAAACTGAGAGAGGATTGAAAGGGGAGCAACTGACTGAGTGCGAGAGGAAGAGGTGTTAGATGAGGGTGAAGTCAGATATATCAGAAGACTGAATTACGGGATATAAATAAGAACAGACAGAAGTTAGAAGCTTTATTTAGAAATTCCTCTGGACGGCAAGCCCTTTGTCTGGGCTCCATACACTGTGAGCACTGTGCTGATACTGGCTGTCATCCCAAATTATTTATTTCCAACAATATCACAGAGCTGGGTTATTGACAGCTAAACATAACCAATTAGGCCAATAGATTGGTTCCATGGAGAAAGCAGAGGTTTTAAATAGACTATGCCAAGAGCAGCAGGAAATGATAACCACCACACCGCTTCCACGACACCCCCTCCCCCCCCCCCCCGGCCACACCGATACTGTATGAGAGATTAGGCCAGAGAATCTCAGTGAGGGGATTCACTGACAGAGGTGAAATCACGATCTTAGCTGTGGGTCAAATAATGATTGATAAAGTTTGCATACCACTTCCCTAGTTATGTAATTCACATGTCCATTTATATAGCTCAATATCAGGAGTGTACTTTAACAACCGTATCTCTTTGTGCTTTGCATATATTGGTGTGTGCAGAAAATCATTTTGTTCCTGTATTTTATATTGCATAAACACATTTCATTAATATTGTGTCTGCTAATTCCTCATTGTAGATGTATTCTTGAATCTGTTCTTCATATGAGTTATAAAGAGTAACATTCCAATTCTGGTAAATGGGGAATATTACTGTCCCTCCACCCAGTCTAATCAGCCATGTCCCCCTGTCCTCTCCGTCTTCTGTCTTTTCCCCAACATCATAATCACAATGTAATCGAAGTCCATGAAATGACACTTTATGACAGTGCCTTAACATCGATAACATCAACAGCGTGATCCACAGCTGCCCTCTCTGATCCTGGAATAACAATCTGAACTGTGTTGGCCATGTGCAATTCTCTGTTAACGTATCCATGCCGTTTGTTTATTGTAATCCACGTTTTCTTTGACACATTTTGCGATCACATCATGGATGATAGTTGTTTTCTCAATGTTTTACAGATATTGCAATGACAGATCAGTAGTTACGGGATTCATTTCTGTACTTATGAACAGAGAAGCATGTCTATGTTCCGTTAAACTTCTGGCATTACTTTCATATCCAAGGCTGACTGAATGATTACACACAATCAATCTGCCATCTTCAACATTCCTCCCTTCAGTCACACTCGCATATCACACCCAGAATGCATAAATGTTCAACGTTATTTTGAATTTTAAGTTAACTGGAGCTATTTGTTCAGCGATTGTAATTATGTCAGTCTCCATGAATCGTATGCATCCCTAGTGATTTTCTCTCTTCTATCAAGAAGGGAATGCTTTCAGTGTTTTATCCCATAGTGTGAGCGGGAGCATGTCCAACAGCAATAAGAGGGATGGCAGCTTCAGAGAGAAGGTCAGGAGAGATGGAAATCTGGGAACAATGTTTATGTTCCGTTAAACTTCTGGCATTACTTTCATATCCAAGGCTGACTGAATGATTACACACAATCAATCTGCCATCTTCAACATTCCTCCCTTCAGTTACACTCGCATATCACACCCAGAATGCATAAATGTTCAACGTTATTTTGAATTTTAATAAAGTAGCATTGAATTCAAAGGGGTTAACTGGAGCTATTTGTTCAGCGATTGTAATTATGTCAGTCTCCATGAATCGTATGCATCCCTGGTGATTTTCTCTCTTCTATCAATAAGGGAATGCTTTCAGTATTTTATCCCATAGTGTGAGCGGGAGTATGTCCAACAGCAATAAGAGGGATGGCAGCTTCAGAGAGAAGGTCAGGAGAGATGGAAATCTGGGAACATTAGACTGGAATGTTCCAACAATGGATCAAAATCTGGTAACATTAGACTGGAATGTTCCATCAATGGATAGGAGTTTATCCTATGGTCTTTACTGGCTTTTCTGGCCTTGGATATCATTAGCATCGCGGATTGAAGATGTACTGCTGCTTATTCAAGCTGGTTAATATACTAACCTTGCTATAGTTGGTGTTTCTGGTAAGTCACTCTGTCTGTTTAGTGAAACGGTCTGAACGGATTCGATGCTCATGATATGCAGATTTTGGAGAGTTGCAAGCCAACTATTTCAGCTCCAATCAAAGATTCCATTCGTTAAGAATTATAACTAGCAAACTATTATTTACAAATTATTCACCAATACGCGAGGGTAAAACACACTGTTCTCAACTTCTTTGATTCGTTTTCTCCTGCAAAGTGTACATCTCCATATCTTCCCCACACACCAATTCTGTCCAGTATCACCATTAAGACTTCCCAGTCTCCTCCTCAGCCTCAGTTCAATTCCTGAATGAAACATCGTTTGTGCCTTTGTTAATTCCAGATACATCTGTTTCAAGTCCCTTCTAACCACGTGTCCATTGCAAAATAACTGCACTTGAGATGTTTAACTTGTTCTCTGCACAAAATCTGAAAGATGGGCAGACAGTGTATGGTGGGTCATGTCATTGGCTCGTATTCTAGAACCACAGAATAATAATCTGTTAATATCTGCTTGCCTTATGCCCATTAGAGAAGGCAGTGGGTCATCCTTCTTTGGTTAAGTCTCTGTTTATCTGCAAACCCACGGCAATTTGCTTTACTATTTATTGTCCTGTGGAACAGCTGAAACAGCCACTCAGTTCAAGATCGGCATAACATGCTGCCCTGACCATGGCTGCACACATCCCGTGAGGGCAGAGCAAAAGGAAAGGTAGCTCCCCTCCTCTGCCTGCATCCCATATTCCAACGGCTCATTTCCATTCAGTTAGGTAGTCATTCACTGTTTTAGATGTATTCTTTGTGATTGAGTCTCTTCCAAGAGTGATGTCCATCTCTATGGGCACCTCTGGTGCTGGCTTTATTGATGCTGACCTACAGATGTGAGGGTGTTTTCAAATTCTACATCAGTGGCAGTGCATTGTAAATGAATTGTTTCCTGTGTCACACGAAAGAAATGGAACCAGTTAAGTGAGGGAAATGAATTATTGTGATCAAACCTGAGTGTTCTTGAGGCAGTATTTGGGGTATTGTGGACAGATTTTATTTCCTTTATATGGAGTGATCTCCTTACCACAGAGAGAGTGAAGAAGTGTTCCACCAGATTAATCCCTGGGATGATGACTGAGTGAAGGTTGGCACCATGAGGAGTGAGTGAAGGTTAATCTGTAGCGCTGTGAGAGAATAAGACGTGATTGCATTGAACCCTGAGAGGGATGGACAATCACTCCTTATATTCTAAACAGACAATGGGAAGGTGATAAATTCCATGACTGCTATTTCACTCAGGATGCATGATTCGGGATAGTTTAAGTGCCTGGGAGGACGTTCCGCCCACCCACCCCAACCCCTACTCCCAATTGAGAGAGACGGAGAGGTCCAAGTTTTGAATAAACTATCCCCACATTAATACAGTGCAGTTCGTGTGTGATCCTGCACTGAATGTCATATTATCCACCACCCCGACAGCAGCCACAATACCTTCATTCTAAAACAGTTAAGTATTCCCAACAGCTTCTGAACTTCATGAAGAACATGAATCTATCTCCTCAGAGATGCAAGGTACTTCCTTAAGGTTTAGACCAGAAGACTATAAGACATTGGAGAATAAATTAGGACAGTTAGCCCATCGGGTCTGCTCCGTCATTCAATCATCGCTGATAAGTTTCTCAAACCCATTCTCCGACCTTCTCCCTGTAACCCTTCATCCCCTGGATAATCAAAAACTATCTATATCCATGCCAAATATACTCAATGACCTGCCCCCACAGCCTTCTGTGGCAATAAATTTCAAAGAGTCACCATTCTATGGTTAAATAACTTTCTCCTTATCACTGTTCTAAGAAGTGTTCCCTTTCATTTAAAGCTGTGCACTCGGATTCTAATCCAATGGAAACATCTTATCAACATCCACTCTCTCCAGGTCATTCAGTATCCTGTCTATATCAATAACATTCCCTCTCATCCTTTCAAACTTTATCAAGTATAGACCCAGAGTACTGAAACATTCCTCATGCAATAAGCTTTTCATTCCTATGACCATTGTCATGAAAATCTGCTGAACACGCTCCTGGACCAGTACATCTTTCCGAAGGTATGGAGCTCAAAAATGAGCACAATACTCCAAATGTGGTCTGACCAGAGCTGTATACAGTCAGTTCTTATATTCCATTCTTCTCGTAGTAAATGTTCCCAATCATAAATGCAATTGCCCTCCTAACTGCTGCCTCAACCTGCAAGCTGACCTTGAGAGAACCCTGCACTAGAACTCCCAAGTCCCTTTGCACTTCAGATTTCTTAATTTTCTCGCCATTTAGAAAATAGACCATGCCTCTATTCTTCGTGCCAAAGTGCATGACCGCACACTTTCCAACGCTGGAAGGCATCTGACGATCTCTTTACCTGTCCAAATCCTTGTTCAGCCTCTCCGCTTCCTCAATACGACCTGACCATCTCCCTATCTTCGTATCGTCTGCAAACCTAACCAGAGTGCCCACAATTCCCTCATCTAGAGTCGTTAATGTAACAAGTAAAAAGTTATGATTCCAACACTGAGCATTCTGGATCACCACTTGTCACTGGCTGCCATCCTGAAAAGTACTCTTTTATCCCCACTCTATGCTTTCTGCCAGACAGACAAGCTTCTATCCATGCCACTACCTTGCCTCTAACACCACGGACACTTATCATACTCAGTAATCTCCTGTGTGACACCTTGTCAAAGGCCTTCTTGAATTCCAGGTGGATAACATTCATTGGCTCTGCCTGGTCGAGTTGCTCATTTCCTCTTCAAAGAATTCCAATAGATTTGTCAGGTATTAACTTCCCTTGATGAAATCATGCCGACGTTGCCCTATTTTACCAACCACTTTCAACTATTCAGAAATCTCATCCTACACAATGGATTCCAGAATCTTACCCATGACAGAGGATAAACTATTGATGGTGGGTTTTTTTTTTGTTTTTTTCCTTACTCCCTTGTTAAAAAGGGGTGTCACATTAGTGGGTTTCCAGTGCTCTAGGATTGTTCCTTACTCTAGTGATTCCTGAAAGATAATCACGATTGCCTCCACTCCCTCTTCAGCTATCTCCCTTATAATACTGGGATGTAGTCCATCTGGTCAAGGTTATTTAACCACCTTCGGACTATTACATTTTTTTCTAGCATGTTCTCCATGGTGGGGGCCATCATACTCAGCGCTGGCCCCTCAATCTCTTGAATGTTTAAGGTATTACTCGTGCCTTCCACCATGAAAGTTGATAAAAGTACTTATTCAGTTCCTTGGCCATTTTCTCGTTCCCCACTGCTATCTCTCCAGTGTCATTTTCCAGCAATCCAATGTTCACTTTTGCCGCTCTTTTGTACTTTATATATCGAAAGAAACTGTTACAGTCTTCCTTTACATTACTGACTAGCTTACCCCCATATTTAATAATATCCCTCCTTATTTTATTTTGTTTGCCCTCTGTTTTGTCTTTGTAAGCTTTCCAATCCTCAGGTTTCCCTCTGCACTTTGCCACATTATATCATTTCTCTTTTGCTTTTATGCTATACCTGACTTCCCTCGTTAGCTATGGTTGTCCCATCCCCCCTATACAAGCCTCTTTTTCCTTAGGATAAATCTCTGCTGTATCCTGAATTACTCCAAAAATCTCTTGCCATTGCTGTTATACTGTCTTTCCTGCTGGGCCCGTCTCCCAGTCAATTCTACCCAGTTCCTCACTCCTGTCTGTGCAATGGCCTTTATTCAGCTGTAATACCGTTACTTCTGATTCTAAGTTCTCCACCTGAAATTGCAGAGTAAATTCAATCATATTATGATCACTGTCACTTTCAGCTCCCCTCATCTAGTCTGCCTGCACAAGATGCTCCAAATCCATTCCCCAAATTCCTTTTCCTGCCAACTACTATCAATCTGAATTCCCAGTCCATCTGTATAATAAAATCCCACATGATCACTGTAACTTTGCCTTTCCTGCAGATGTTTCTAATTCCTGGTTTATCTTACACTCCAGCTCCCTGTATATAACTCCAACTGCATTTTTTCACCTTTTTGATTCCTCAATTCTACAGACACAGATTCTACACCATCTGACCTTATTTCATTTATTATTATTGATTAATGATTCAATTCTATTCTTAATACTGAGACAACTCTATCTCTCTGCCAAAATGCCGATCTGTTCGACAGGATGAATATCCTTGAATATTCAGCTCCGATTCCTGATGCTCTTGCAGCGATGTCACTGTAATGCCCACTATGTCGTACCTGCCAATTTATGGATGAGTCACAAGCTCATTTACCTTATTCCTTATACTGCATGCATTCCGATATAATAGTTCAGTCCTGTATTATCAGTCTCTCTACTCATTGTCCAGCTGTTGGTACCTACACGGACCCTGACCACTGGATCATTCCCCTCCCGCTCCAAGTTCTGCAACCCAGATGATATATCCCAAACCCGAGCACTATGTAGGCAAAACAACCTTCAGGACTCTTAATCCCGATCACGGAGAACAGTATCTATGCTTTTAACTATACTATCCACAATTATCCAGCATTGGCCAGCCTGGTGACACAGCAATGCTGCCTCACACTGCTCGGGACTTGGGTTCATTTCCAATCTCTGGACCCTGTCTGTGTGGACTTTGCACATTCTTCCCGTGTCTGCATTGGGAGCATTAACTCGTTTCTCTCTCTACAATAGGTCTCTGTGTTTGATTCAGATTTCTACCATCTACAGTATTTTTGCTTTTGTTCGGTGATGAAATGCAGCCGTGGTTCGCGAGTTCCCTGGGTGTTTAGGAATCTTGGCTGGCCACTTGTCGGAGTGCAGTGTCCCTGGATGCCTATTCCATCTCTCTCAGTTCCCTCAGTCCATCGGCACTACATGCAGCCTTTCCTTTAGCAACCCCTGGGACACTTCACACCCCATTGCCTGGCACTGGATACTCCCGTCGCAGGACTGTGCACACAACGACACTGGGAACTTTCTGACCCGCTGGGGATGCTGGGTAAAGATCCTGCCATTGAAAGGAACAGAATAACTAGAATCCAACTGAATATCAAAACAGAGTAAACAGGCTGCATTACATCCATCTGCTCTGCCATGTTCTAATCTTCTGCTTATCCTAGTCCATCTGCAAATAGATGGCCTATATGTATGCCTTGTTAAACAGGTTTGGGGGCGGGGATAGATATCAGATCCAGTGGTCACTGGACTGATTTAGTGGTCTCACTTTCCTGACGTCACACTTAAGTTTTTATTATCAAGTCTATCCAGTTTAAAGAAAAGGCCTTGCTGGAGTTGCGCTGAAAGGATATTTGAATTTTGGAGACATTAGAATATGTCACGTGCGAGTGAGGTGAGGATTCGTAAGGTAGCACACTTAAATACATGATCAAAGTGCTGGTCGGGGAGGCAGCACTTCCGATGTGTGGATCATTGGGATTCCCGAGTCGGTAGGATATACACAAAAAAGACGATATGAACGTGAACTGGCAGCAATTTACGATATGGGGATTATTGGGATTCACGGGTCAGTAGGATACATACAAGAAGGACGGGATGCACATGAACTGAAAACAATCTCCGATATGTGGATCATTTGGATTCCCGGGTTGGTAGGATATGAACAAGATGGACGGGATGGACCTGAACTGGCAGCAATCTCTTGGCAGGCAGGTTTGCTTTTGTGCTTTCCGAGTGTTTAAACTAGTGTGTGGCGGCGGTGGGGGAGGGGTGTGTGGAACCACAGCAGTAGATCCACAGGTTCAGTGACTGAGGAGGAGTTGGAGTCTAATCCCAGTACAGCTAAGACCAACAAAAAAAAAACGAGGGTACTGAACACAGTGGCCTGCCAGTCTGAAGTGTGCTGATTTTAATATGAGGAATCTGTTTGTTTGAATAGATATTTCAATGTCGCTGCATGTCAGAAAATAGGAAGAGCTTATGGTTAATTGTCCACTGTGTCCTTCACTGGACCAGCTTGTCTCTCCAGGCACCAAAACTTGTTACTGTGGGTCAGAGAACTTCAGAATTAATACAACATCGAAGGAGGCCATTCAGCTCACCATGCGTCCATGAGCTCTCCAACTTGACAACTTGAAAATAGAGGGAATGATCGGAGCTAGACTGAGAGGGAGAGAAATAAACCGAGAGAAAGACAGTGAAGTGAGAGAAACAGAGTGAAAAAAAGGAGCGACAGAGTGAGTGAGAGCAAGGGGTGTCAGACGAATGTGAAGTTCGATCAGGAGACAGCAATAGGAGAAATGCACAGAAACTTTTCTCAGAAATTCTCACAGACTGTAAGCCCTTTGTCTGTTGCCATACCCTGTGAGCACCATGCTGATACTGGCTGTCATCCCAGATCATTTATCGCCAATAACATCCCAGAGCTGAGTTGCTGACAGCTAAACACAATCCAATAGACCAATAGATTGGTTCCAGGGAGAAGGTGGATTAATTTAAATATTCTGGGCCAACAGGAACTAGTCACTCCTCTAGACACTGCGTGAGAGGCAGGGTGGAGTCTCAGTGAAGGGAATCACTGGCAGAGGGGAAATCAGGATCTCAGCTGTGCGTCAAATAATGATTGATAAAGTTTGCACACCACTTCCATGGTTTTGTAATTCACATTACAATTTATATAGCTCCACATAGTAAGTGTATTTTAACAATATTGTCTTTTTGTAGTTTTCATATTTTGGTACGTGCAGAAAAGCTTTTTTACTCTTGTATTTTGTGTTGAATAAACACATTTTATTACTGAGGAAGAAATGACCTGCTCCGATGGGACAGTCGTCATCTGAAACGTGCTGGGAACAGAATCCGAACCAGGGCTGTAGAGAGAGCATTAAACTGAATAGGAGTGTGTGTGTGTGTGTGTGGTGGGGGTGTAGTTATAGGGTATAATTCGAAAAGCCGAATTAAAAGAGCAGGTAAGAGTACAGAACTCAGCAGAGGTTGTTAAATTCTCCAGCACTGACCCAAATGGGAGAATGCATCTGGAAATATTTAACATATCAAACTTCAAGCAGACTGCACAAATGAATGACAATGAGAAGAGGGACGATTAATGCAGGACTGAAGCGGTACCAACTGAATGCATGCTGTATAAGGAATAAGGTAAATGAACTTGTGGCGCAGAATTAAATCGGAAGGTATGAAGCGATGGGCTGCAAGGGGATCTGAATATTTAAGGATATTTAACCTCTCGAAAAGATAGGCAGATGGGCAGAGGGAGTGGATTTGCATTATTAGTAAGAAATGAAATCAAATCAATAGTAAGAAAGGAAGTAAGGTCAGATGGTGTAGAATCTGCGTGGGTAGAATTGAGGAATGACAAAGGTTAGACAACCACAGTTGAATTCTTGTTCAGGGTTCCAAAGAGTAGACAGGAGCTGGGGCACAAGATACGCCAGGAGATAGGAAAAATGTGTAGAAAAGGCAAAGTACAGTAATCATGGGTGATTTCAGTATGCAGGGGAACTGGGAACATTAGATTGGTTTTGGTTCGCAAGAAAGGAATTTTAGGAATGTTTATGAGATGGCTTTTTGGAGCAACCTCTGTGGAGCGCAGTCGGGAACAAATGATACTGGATTTAATGACGCAGGATTCTTAAGGGAGATTAGAGTGAAGGTAAACTTCGGAAGCAATGGTCAGAACATGGTTGAATTTATTCTGCAATTTGAGAGAGAGAAGATAGGATCAGAGGTAACAGTATTTCAGCTGAATAAGGCAACTACTGAGGCATAAGGGAGAAGCTGGGTAGAATTGACTGGGAGAGGGGTCAAGCATGAAAGACAGGGAACAGCAATGGCAGCAGATTCCAAGATTAATTCAGGAGACACAGCAGAGATTCTTGCCGAGGAATAGAGGCATGGTACAGGGAGGATGAGACATCCAGGGCTGACGAGGGAAGTCAGGGATTGCATACAAGCAAAAGAGCAAGCTTATAATGTGCTGAGGGACAGTGGGAAACTAGAGAATGGGAAACTTACAAAGACTAACGGAGGGCAAAACAAAGGACAGAGAAGATTAGATATGAAGGTAAACTAAACAGTAATATAAAGGAGACTGTAAGAGGTTCTTTAGATATATAAAGTGCAAAAGAGAGGCAAAAGTGAATATGGATCACTGGAAGATGATGCTGGAGAGACAGTAGTGGGAACAAAGAAATGAATCAGGCACTTTGCATCAATGTTCATGGTGGAAAACACGAGTAATTTCCCAAACATTGAAGAGAGTGAGAGGGCAGAGCTGAGTATGGTGGTCATCACAAAGAAGAACATGCTAGAAAACTTGGACAGATGATGGCTGTCTGACAGAAAGCAGAGAGTGGGGATTAAAGTGTCCTTCTCAGGATGGCATCCAGTGACAAGTGGTATTGCTCAAGACTCAGTGTTGGGACCACAAAATTCGCTTTGTGCATCAAAGGTCTACATGAAGGAAAAGAGGGCATTCTGGCTAGGTTTTCAAACAGTGCAAAGATGGAATAGAGGGATAGGTAGCATCGGACAGGCCTGAATTTGGATAAATCACCTGAACCATATGCACTAGACTCCAGGATTGTAAGGGAGATAGCTGAAGAGGTAGTGAAAGTGAAAGTGGTAATCTTTCAGGAATGACTAAAATCAGGAAAGGCTGGAAAAATGCTAACATGACACTCCATTTAATAAGGAAGTTAATCAGAAGATGGAAAATTACAGACTGATTAGCCTAACCTTGGTTGTGGGTAACATCCTCGAATCCATCGTGACGGATGGGATTTCTGAATACTTGGAAGTATTTCGTAAAATAGTGCAAAGTCAGCACTGTTTCATCAATGGGAGGTCATGCCTGACAAACCTTCTGGAATACTTTGAGGGAGTAACAATCAGATTTCACCAAGGAGAACCACTAGTTCTTATCCACCTTCTTCTCTAAAATCCTTTGATTAGGTGCCAGGCAGGAGGCTATTGAGAAAGATTAGGGCCCCTGGTGGTTCAGGCAAGGTGCGAGCTTGGACAGATGATGGCTGTCTGACAGAAAGCAGAGAGTGGGGATTAAAGTGTCCTTCTCAGGATGGCATCCAGTGACAAGTGGTATTGCTCAAGACTCAGTGTTGGGACCACAAAATTCGCTTTGTGCATCAAAGGTCTACATGAAGGAAAAGAGGGCATTCTGGCTAGGTTTTCAAACAGTGCAAAGATGGAATAGAGGGATAGGTAGCATCGGACAGGTAGTTCGGCGGCAGGAGGATGCACTAGCACACTCTAGTTCTCCTCTGAGGCTCACCTTCAAGAGCACCTACCTCAGGATACAACGCATCATTCTCCACCATCTCTGCCACCAACAGTCAGACCACACCACCAGAGATATACTTCCCTCCTCACCCCTATCAGATTTCTGTAGAGACCATTCCCTTCACGACTCCTTCGTTAGGTTCACGAGTAGCCCCTCCCACACGCCATTGCAAGAGGTATGATACCTGTGTCATCAACTTCGTCCTCATCTCCATCCAAGGCCCCTAAGGATCCTTCCACATCAGGCAGAGTATATCCTGTACATCCAAACACAGCATTTGCTCTGTCCATTGCTCTTGGTCTCCTCTACACTGGGGAGACTGCACGTCAGCTTGCAGAATGGTTCAGGGAACACTCTCCGTCACACTTCCACCAACCCCACTTCCTTGTGGCTGAATACTTCGCCTCCTCCTACCACTCCTCCAAGGACATGTAAGTTATTGGCTTCCTCCACTGCCATATTCTAGCCACCAGACGTCTGGAGGAAGAGCGCATCGTCTTCCACTTTGGAACCCTTCAACCAAACGGGATCCAGCGCAATGTCACCAGTTTCCCCCTCTCTCCTCCCTCCAACTTATCCCAGATCTAATCCTCCAACTGAGCACCGCCTGTTGAACTCTCCTACCTGTCTATCTTCCTTCCCATCTATCCACTCCACCTTCCACTCTCACCATTCATCTTCACTTAGCCATCGTCTTCCAAGCCACCTTCCTCCCAGCCCCTCCTATTCATCTCACAACCCTCTTCCACCCACCCACTTCATTCCTGATAAAGGCTTTATGACTGAAACGTCGAATATCCTGTTCCTCAGAGTCCGCCTGAGTTGCTGTGCATTTCTAGCATCACACTCTTTGACTCTGATCTCCAGCATCTACGGTCCTCACTTTCTCCTGCTGAAGGATATGCACAGGTTAGAGGAGTGAGCAAAGAAGTGGCAGGTGGAGCTTGACGTGTGCAAGTCTGAGATCATGCCGTTTGCCAGGAAAAATAAAGGCATAGACTATTTTCTAAATCTCGAGCAAATTCAGAAAACGAGGTGGAGGGTTCTAGTCCAAGGATCTTGAAAGGTAAACCTGCAGGTTGTCAGCAGTTGGGGAGGCAAATAAAATGATTCTGTTTATTTCAAGAGGGCTTGAATGTAAATGCAGGGATGTACTTGTGAGGCTCTATAAGATTTTGGTCAGGCTACATTTGGATGATTGTGCACAGTTTTCGGTCCCATATCTCAGGAAGGATGTTCTAGCCCAGGAGCATTTTCCAATGAGATTCAAGAAAGTGTTTCCAGAATGAAAAACTTAACATATGAAGAACTTCTGAGGGCTCTGGGTCTATATTTTATAGAGTTCAGAAGGATGTTAGGAAGTCTAATTGAAACTTACAGAATATAGAATGACCTGGACAGGGTGCATTTTGGGAAGCTATTTCCAATGGAGGGGATACTAGTACCCGAGGGGACAAGGTAAAAATAAGACCTTTTCAAACACAGATAAAGACGAACCTCTTCAGCCAGAGAGTGGTGAATCTAGGGAATTCACTGCTACAGAAGGCTATCGAGGCCAGGTAATTGAGTATAGTTAAGAGTAAGACAGATCGGTTCTTGATTGTAAAGAGGATGAAGGGTTACAGATAGAAAGCAGAAGAATGGGGTTGAGAAGCTTAACAGCCATCATTGACTGGCAGAGCAGGGTCAATGGGCTGAAAGGCCGAATTACTGCTCCAATGTCTTCTGGTCGTATGGTTATTATTGGCTCTCCTCGTTCCTCATTGGAAATGTATCCTGGAATTTGATCTTCTTGTGATTTATAAAGAGTAACATCCCAATGCTGATGACTGGGAAATATCATGTTCCCTCCCTCCAGTCTCAGCAGCCATGTCCCCAATATCATAATCACACTGAAATTAAAAACCAATGCATGGTACTTAACGACAGTTGACATTGACAACATTAACAGCATGACCCTCACCTGCCCTCTCTGATCCTCGACAAACCATCTGAATTGTGTGTCACATCATATTCTCTGCCATTACATATCTATGCCATTTGCCTGTTATAACTCATGTTGTCGTAGGCACATTTGCCTGTCAGATTATAGACTAGAAAAGTTTTCTCTATATTTTACTGACATTATAATCACTGATCAGTAGTTACAGACTGTATGTTTCCATTTATAATCGTAGAAACTTGTTTATGTTCTGACAACCCTTTGACATTACTCCCATATCCAAGGCAGATTGAATGATTACACGCAATCAATCTACCATCTCCAATATTTCTTCCTTCCGCCACCCCCACATATCCCAAGCTAAATGAGTAACTTTTAAACGTTCTTTTTAAGTTTAATAAAATCAATATTGAACTCAAAGGGCTTAAATGAAACTATTTGTTCAGTGACTGTGATTAATGTCTATCTTCGTGGATCCTAATTATCACAGCAGAGAGTTTGAAAGATAAATGGACTCTATTCAAGGTATTATCCCATAGTTTGAGAAGAAACATCACCGACAGCACTAACAGGCATCAGCAGCTCAAGAGGGAGAGGGAGAGAAGAGATCAGAACCTGTGAACATTAGACAGGAACGTTACAGTAATTGATCATAATCTGAGGACCGTGGATGGGAATGTTCCAACAATGGATCAGAATCTGAGAACATTAGACTGGAATGTTCTGACAATGGACAGGAGGTTACCCTTGGGTCTTTACAGGATTTCTCAGCCTTGGATATCATTAGCATATCGGATCCAGATATCCTTTGGATTATTCAATGTGGTTACTATCCCATCCTCGTGATAGTTGGTGTTCCTGGTAAGTCATTATATTTGTCTACTAAACCGGGTTGAACTGAATTTCTGCTCATGATATGTACATATATACATATCTTCAGTTCCAAACAAAAGTTCATTTCCTTATATATTAAGACTACCAAACTACGATTTATAGATTACTCACTGATATGCGAGAAGGAACCAGACTCTTCTCAAACTCCATAATCCATTTTGTCCTTCACAGATTTACATCTCCATGTCCTCCCCACTCACCAATCCTGTCCAATACCACAATCATGATATTCCAGTCTCGTCCTCAGTCTCAGTGCAATATCTGAATAAACCATTTGTGCCTTTGTTCAATCCGGATGCAACAGTTTCACGTTCCTTGTAACCACATGTCCATCACTAAATAATTGCTACTGAGAATGTTTAACTTGTTCCCTGCACATAAGGGAAGACAGTTTATGGTCGTCAAGCCATTGACTCATAATCTAGAGCCACAGAATTATGTTGATAGCTCATGAAGGAAATTGGGGCGTTTAAAAGCAACCATTATCATTTGTTCTAAAAACCAATCTGCTTGCCTCAAGTCCTTTAGGGAAGTCAATGTGTCATGCTTCCATCATCAGATTTCCGTGTGACTTCTGTGATGAACACGTGGGTGTACTGGACCTTTGAGAGAATTAGAAACCAACAATAACTACCTGACAGCACCAAGAGTTCTGGAAAATAGATATAATGTAACATTTGGTCGAACAACCCAATTAGCTCATTGTCTCGAAACAAATTCAGCAAATCATTTTAAATTATACCCCATAATACCCACCTCCAGCCAAGTTTCAATTTATTATATTGACAATCTTAACAACCAATGATACAATCCAATAGCTGGTCCGGTAAAAAATTCCATGGCTTCTGTTTTACTCGGGTTGCATGAGTGTCGATAGTTTAAGAGCCTCTGAGAACATTCCCCTCACTCCACACCCAATCCCTATGTCGCATAAGAGAGACAGAGGGCCAGTATTTGAATAAACTCTCTCCACATTAATACAGTTCATTTAGTATGTAGTCCTGCACTGAAAGTCTCGTTATCCACAATCGCTACAGCAGCCACAATACCTTTATGCTAAAACAGTTAACTATTCCCACCAGATTCTGACCTCCATGGAGAACATGGGTGTGTCTTCTCGGAGATGGAAAATGCCTCCTTGAGACTTGGCACAAATCATTTGGGTTCCCTCCTCATTGCCAGCAAACTATGTTAAAGCAGCACACATTCTACAAACAATGGAACCATGATTAACATCATGGAGTCCTCGATCAGTGAAGTCTCGGTTTCATTGGTTTGTCATGTTGGAATATCTGTGACCCCCCACTTGTTCCTGTATAACTGTTTCTTGGAGATGAATAGACTCCTCCCGGATTCATAGAACAGGTTTAAGTGTCTGATTGGGCTCTGTGTGTTCCTGTTTAACAGCTCGATGCACTGAACAGACCACTCTTCTTCCTGTGTAACAGGCAGGAGTATTGAATCTGCTGTCACTCTTCCTGTTCCTGAATGTTAGCTCGTACCCGTGTGCAAACAGCTTGTGATGCTGAATGAGCTCCTATTTTAACTGTGAAAATGTACAATGTCTGGCCGTGCTCTCACATATATGTTACCGACACTTTACCAGCACAAAACGGAATGTTGTCCGGGTCTTGCTGCACATGGACACAGAATGGTTCAGGAGATGATGGGGGACAAAATGTTCTAAACATTCTGTCATCTTCAGTCATCATACCTACTTCAGATCTTATGATGGGAAAATACATTGATGGAACAGCTGAAGATGTTTGTGCTGAGGAGGCTAACCTGAGGATCTCCTGCAGATATGTCCTGGGACTGAGAGGATTGTTGGCGACTGACCCCAAACCTCTTTATTTGTGTTCTGAAATACCCCGTCCAGTGCGAAGGTATCAAAGCCATTCGCTCTTTCCTGAGCCCCTGTGTTCGCCTCTTTTTCATATCAATAGGTGACGGTGTATGTGTCGGGAGTGCTTTCCTCTCACAGAAGGTAATCACTGTCAGGAATTACCTGGGCGAGAGGGCTAGGGGAGCTACATCACCACTGAACGCATTTATGGAGGAGTAGATGGATTTTTGACCTGTCAGAGAGCTAAGGGATGAAGAATTGGGCATTAAAGAGGAGTTAATGTCAACAGTAGATCAGCCATGATGTTATGCAATGGCTTGATCATCCGAATTACCCGATCCTGTTCCTTTTGTTCTCATATTCGGTAATTGCAAAGTTAATGACTTTAATTTTCCTGAATGTTCTTTTATTGAACGTTGCAATCTGAGAGAGTAAAATATTTTGTTGAGGTTGAGGTATGGGGACTGTATTCACGGTGAATCTAGTTCTATAATATCACCAACAAATGAACCACAATTTGCAGAGAGGAAACACTCTGTCTTTAGAACCAAATAACATTTTCCAACGGACACCAGACCATGTGTGACAGTCTTGAGGGACTGAATGAGATCCTGTATTACTGTTGACCAGGTATTTGAAGCAAGTGGCCTCCATCTGCTCCTTGCAGGAGGTTGAATAGAACATAGCAACACAGGACTGAGCAGCAGGATTGGGCCATTGGATACTTTGTCACCGCTCCATGTGCTTTTGGTCACAGCAGCACGTTTCTGTCTGTATACCATTTTACTACAAATTATACAATAACAACTTTGAATAAATGCAAACATCTAGGCACCACAATCCTCTGGGGAAGGGAATTTCCACTTGAACAGCACTTTGACAATTTCTCATTTGTGTTCCAACAAATGTTGGAGGGTCACTATGTCCTTTTCCAGTCCCACTCCTCCACTGGTTACACCCATCTTAAATGATGTCAGTTTAGTGAGGTGGCCAACGATTTAGGTCTCAGACTAAGCCATTTTGCAGAAAAATATGAGACACAGAAAGTTGAATTCACAACAAATGGTAAAATGATAGAGTGTCCCAAATGTTATTCTGCCTTTGAAGTTATTTGGTTCACACAAGCTACTGGTAGTGGGATTTCTTTCTGTAACAGTGGGATTTGGCTGAATTCCCTTCGTTTCAGGCAGTGGAGAAACTCCAATGAATCCTCACCAAGAATCCTTCACAAGTGGTGAAGATGACACAAGGATTTTATGGTCTCACACTTTGCTATCTGGCGGAATAAAGTAAGAAAGAGGGATCAATCGGCTGCTGCTTCTCAGACAGGGAACATTTTTCTCCCTCTCTGTGTTGGAACATACAATGTTGTCAAATGAACACCAAACTGGACCATGTGCGATCTCCTGGAACATTCTCTGGAAAACCTGATTATGGATTATATGCAGGTGCTTCATTGTTCTTGTTGCACACAATTCCTTCCAATCGCATAAAATGTCCCCACTTTATAATTTGAAGACATGCTTACATGTGTCTGTGTAATTTGTAAATATTGGTAGGTGTCTTCATAGTATGTGTGTTAATATCAATGCATCTTTTTCTTAAAGTTTATTCTCTAGCTTTAGTATCCCTGATAGGAGATAATATGAATCCCGCTAATACACTTTTCAGAAAGTCATGGATAGGTTCAATACTATTTCTCAGCTAAGATCAAAACTGATAATCCCCCACAACAAAAGGCCGGCATTCCAGGAATGAGTAAAGGGAAACCTCTTTGAAAATCTTCGAAAATAATTATATCTTTTTATTTTAGTTTAGGGGATCAATCCTGCACACAGTGCATCAGGTGTGGTCTCAGCAATGCCCTGTACATTCCTGGAAATAATACCTGATACTTTTTTCCAAAAACAGCATCATTCCACTTACCTTCCAAATCACTTGCTGCATCTGACTTCATATGATTCATGTCGCAAGAACATGGAAACCTCCTGTATCACAGAGTTCAGCAATCTCTCTCCATTTAAATTGTTTACTATTGGTTCATCTTTCATGCCAAAATAGACAACGTACCTTATGTTATTTCTGCTGAAGGTTTGTTCACTAACCTTCCCTGACTGTTTCACATTGCAGACTCACTACCTCCATTTGATGACACATTGAATGACCATCTTAGTATACGAGCTAATTGAGCTCCAAGCCATTCCATCCCCTTCCTCCAGATCTTTGATACAGATTATTGGTCATTAATGACCACACAGTGATCTCTGAGGCACTCCATCAGTTACAGCTTTGCAGCCTGAAAATAAACATTGATCTCTACTCTCTATTCCCTGTTAGCGACAGCTTCCCTGTTCCTGTGTAGCGGCTCAGGTGGATAGAATGGCCTCGTCCTGGACTGTGTAGTGTGCAGAACTAGCTGAATTACTTCATTCTATATTCCTGTGTAATTACTTAGAGGGGTGGATTGAGGGAACAACACATGGGGCAGGGGCAGAAGTTGCCCATTCGGCGGCACCATACCGAATGTTCATGGCTGATCCGAGTGTGTCTGACCATCCATTTCCTGTCTGTTCCCAATAAACACTGACCCTTCTGTCCAGTAAAGATCAGTCGAGCTCTGCCTTGAATATCTTCAATAACCGAGTCTTCACTGCTCCCTGAGGATGAGGACACCACAGGTAGCACAAAACGAAAGTGAAAGGGATGTCCTTATTTCATTATGGGACTGTTATTTTAAAACTGTGTTAACTGAACATCAAATCACCACCTCTTTTCAGACATAAGGACAGAATAATTAGGAATACTTAGGAACATAATCCATTCCGGACTCCAAACCTATCCCAAATTCCCACGGACCCTTTCCAATCAAATATGTATCGCACCCAATCTCTGCTGCTGTCTCAGGAAGAGAATGCCTGATAGCATAATACCGCAGGAGCATTAAGGAAATGAGTAGATTGAGGCCATTCAGCCCATCGAGTCGGAAATTCCGTTCAATAATTTTTTATATGTTCCTCGACCTCATTTTTCTGCCTTCTCCCAAGAATCCTTGATCTCCTTACAATTCAAAAACTGATTTCGATTTGTGTCTTAATGACACTAGTGTGTATTTGTATATGAATTAGTGTTTGTGCGTGTGCCTGTGTGTGTGCGTGTGTGTCCATGTGCTTATTATGTGTGTTTGTGTGTCTCCATCTCTCTGTGTTTCAGCCTGTGTTTCTATCTGTATTTATGTCGATTTGTATGTGACTGTATGTGTATTTGTGTGTTTAATCGTGTATGTATACCTATCTCCTTGTCAGTATTGCGTGTGTTCGTCTGTGTATTTCTGTGTCTGCGTCTCTGTGCAGTGAGGTATATGTGGGTTTTTTAGAAGTGAAAGGACTGTTGTTGGAACTGCAAGTAGGTTTAAACTGAGAATTGTCTTTCACTGGACATTGCTCCTTAACTGGTCAGTAGGACGTTGATGTTTCGGATACTCCACACGAGGCATCTTGGTCCTCTCCAGCTCTTTAAGAGTCCTCCCCACATGACGGGGGGAGGAGAGTGAGGGAACGAATATAGGGCACTCTACTACGCGGCTTGTCCCTTTCTGTCCTATTCCAGGCTGTTTCTCCTGGAATGGGAGAAAGGGATGGATGGAGAGTGGGAATGGGTAACCCTGCTGTTTGTGCTGGTGTAGATGGAGGGAGTTGTGAGGTATCTGGAATGAGTCAGTCGACAGATTTGAATCCATATAGTATGATTAGTTGCTGAATTCAATAGTGAGAGTGGTAGTGCCTGAGCCTGATTTGGAGACAGAGCGTGAACCTTGTTCGGGGTTAGGTGCTATAACAGATATACAGTGAGTGTGAGGGAGCAGAGAGTATATGGTAACTCTTATCCTAACAGAGCGAGGAGGATATTGTTGCTTGTCCAGTATTGTGGGACATTTCTTCAGATCATCTCAGCGTCGAGGTGAGCCTCCCTGAATGTCCTGTCCAGTTCTGTCACTGATAATGACAAGGACGTGTCCCTCAGGTTCCACAGAATCAGTTTAGTTAGAGTTTACAGATAGCAAGGAGAAGCAAATATTGGTCTGTTATATATTGAAACCAAAACGGTAGCAGAAAATCTGAGCATCATATGCTCTGGAAATTAGTTAGACAAGTATTGTGGATACCGCAGTCTTATTGAATGGTCTCAAATTGTATCTAAACTGCGTTAACTAAGTGACTGCTGAAGCTGTGAAAAATAAGTTCTGTAAGATTATATAGGTGAGTTGAAGAGTATGTTGTGAAGCAAACTAGAGAGCAAGTTATTTCGGATTTGCTGTTGTGTGTTCAGAAGGACGAATTGGTCCTTGGTCCAATATTTCCCTTGGTCTGTAGCAGCTTTTAAGGAATAATGGCATTTATAAGGTGTATTTTACAAGGTGTCTGCATACAATATAGAATGCTTGTATATTCTAGTGAAACATTATGGAAGACTGGAGGCTAAAATGTCAAGATATCTTCAGTGAATTTGGAAAGTACAATATAACATTCAGTGGGAGACAAGCAATGGTTGTTAGAGTCATAGAGTCCGACAGCACGGAGACAGGCCCTTCAGCCCAAACTGGTCCATTCCATCCACGCTAACCCCATTTCCCTGCCATTGCCCCGTATCCTTCTAATCCTTTACTCTCCATGTATTTGTTAAAATGCCTTTTAAATGTTGTTAATGTATCCACCTCAACCACTTCTCATTCCATATGCGTAACATCCCCTGTGTTAAAAAGTTGTTCCTCAGGTTCTCTTTTATTCTGTCCTCTCTGACCTTAAACTGATGCCCTGTAAACTGTGATTACCCAACCCTGGGAAAAAAAAGACTGGGTGCATTCACTCTATCCATGCCTGACATGATCTTATAAACTTCAATATGATTCTCCCTCAATCTCATGCACACAAAAGTAAAAAGTCCTAGCTTGTCCAACCTCTTTCTATAAATAAGACCATTGAGACCTTGGCAATATCCTTGTAATTTTTTTCTGCACTCTTTCCAGTTTAATAACGTCCTTCCTATAGCAAAGTGAACAAAACTGAACATAACGCTACCAATATGGCCTCACCAGCATCCTGTATAACTGTAACATAATTCCCTAATTTCGATACTCAGTGATATAAACCGATTAAGGTCAGTGGGCCAAAAGCTTTCTTCACTGTCTACCTCTGAATCAATTTTCAGAGAACCATGCACCTGAATTCCAAGGTCCCTCAGTTCCACTACACTCCTTCGGACCCAACCATTCACCATGAAACTCCAAACCTGGTTTGACTTTCTAAAATGCAAAAACTTACACTGATCTATATTAAAATACATTTGCCATTTCTCAGCCCACTTCTCCAGCTGATCAAGACACTGCTGCAATTTCTGAAATTTCCGATAATCTTCCTCTCTGTCCATAATGCCGCCTGTTTTAGTGCCGTCTTCAAACTTACAAATCATGCCTGTACATCTCATTTAAATCATAGATATATGTAATATGTAGTGGTGCCAGCATCAACCCCTGAGGCATTCCACGA
Organism: Chiloscyllium plagiosum; assembly: GCF_004010195.1. Classification (NCBI taxonomy): domain Eukaryota; kingdom Metazoa; phylum Chordata; class Chondrichthyes; order Orectolobiformes; family Hemiscylliidae; genus Chiloscyllium; species Chiloscyllium plagiosum. The sequence goes on along the minus strand of NC_057717.1, from coordinate 3,676,557 downwards.
TTCACAGGCCTCCAGCCTGGCCAGCATTTTTCCAGTATTAATCTCTGCTTCCTACCATCAAGGCAATTTTGGATCTAATTTGCCAGCACCCCCTCAATTCCATGCGATCTAACCTTCCAGAGTGGCGTACCATGTGGGACTTTATTGAAGTACTTACTGGAATCCATATAGACTACGTATACCACCCGGACCTCCTCAACGTTGCTGGTCACTTTAGCAAAGAACTCCAACAAAATTGTGAGTCATGGTCTCTCTTGCACAAACTCCCGTGCTGAATTTGATGAAGGGCTTTTGCCCAAAACATCGATTTTCCTGCACCTCGGATGCTGCCTTACCTGCTCTGCTTTTCCAGCACCATTCTAATCTTACTCCGAACCACACCCTGTCTTTCTAAATGCATGTACATCCAATCTCTCCGAATCTTCTAAAGTAACCTACCCACCAGATTTTAGGATTACTAGTCTTTAGTTCCCAGGTTTACCTTTGTAGCATTTCTTGAATACGGGCTGAGCATTCGCTACGCTCCAGTCGTCCTGGACCTCACTCGTTGGCCAGCGATGATAGAAAAGAGCCAAGAAGTGCTCCCGCAATTTCTTCTCTATCTTCCTGCGGTGTTCCTGAATATAACTGGTCAGGACCAGGAGTTTTTAGAAATACTGCAAAGTCTGAAACATACGTCTATTTATTTCAGGTACAAACACCAAAGAGTGAGAAAGTGACTCAATGATGGTTAACATAACAAATTAGAAAATATGTTAATTATAGGAAGTGACTTCAGAAGAATTCCAGCTATTGTGGAAACCTGAGTATTCTCAGAAATTAACGATCCAGAAAAGGAAGGCCATGAAACTGAGAAGGAAATCAAAAAGAGAATATGCATGCTAACAATCAGGAACACAAAGACTGCATCAATCTGCGATCTATATTTCAAAGGAAACAAAATAAAAGCAAGGTCAAAAGTGGAAATTTTTAATCGGGAGAGGTGAGGGTATTGAGGAGAACAGGGAAATGGCCGAGAAAATAACCAGTTACTTTGCAACTGTCTTCATGGAGGAAGATCCAGAAAATCATCCAGTAATACCAATTGATCATATCGGACTCCTGGAGCTAAAGACATAAAGTCAATCCATGTCAGTAACAAGGTAGTACTTGAACACGGAGCTGGATTGAGCATTGCTAAGTCTGACGAAACAGATGAACTTCCTATCAAAATGTCAGAAATAAATCACTAATAGGAGGATTAATTACACTGTCGATGACTGTGTTTTATTTTCCTGTACATTCTGCAGAGACCGGAAACTATTGTGGATGAACGTGAATCAAGCACTATAGATGAATCGATGGGATCCAAACAGCTACAAAGGGAAAAAGACATAGTGTGGAGAACTGCAGACCAGTTAACTTGACATCTGTAGGGAAACTGTTGGAATCTATTACACAGGATGACATGTTTGCTATTTAGAAATTGACAGCAACAATGGAGACAATCCGCATGCATTTCTGATAGAGAAAACATACTTGATAAACTTAGGAATTTTTGAAGTTGTTTCTTACAGCATAGATAATGAGGAACCAGTAGAAGTGGCATATATTGGATTTTCGGAAGGGTTTCTATAAGATCTCAGTGAGTTCGTAAATGCAATAAATGTGAAGGGTATTTAGAGGAATATATGTAAGTGGAAATTTGAAGTTTGGTTCGCCTTCATTAAAGAGAGTCAGAACATTGAATAAAGACATGTTGAAGCAGATTAACAGCGTGTTGATAGGACTGTACCTGGAGTATTGTGCACAGTTTTGGTGACCGAATCTCAGAAAAAAATATACTGACCACAGAGGAAGTGCAATGGACATTCTCCAGATTAATCCCTCAGATGGTGAGATTTCCTGATGAGGAAACTCGGCCTGTGTTCTCTAGAAGGAGAGGTGGGTCACAGTGAAATTTAGAAAATTTACAAAACATATTAAGCTGGAAATTAACAGAACGCTTCCCTCGCTATCTATTCCACATTCAAGGCAAATAATGGCAGGATCTGGGACAGGCCAGTTAAGACTGCAATAAGGAAGAAATTCTTCACTTGAAGGGGACTAACTAACACAGGGGCATGGAAACCTATTGGCAGGCAAGATTAGTGAGAATCTCCAGATGTTCTACAAGTGTTCCCAGCGGAACGGAATAACCAGGGAACAGGTAGGACTCATTAGTGTCTTGCCACGTTGCAACCAAATCACCTTTAGTGGTAGGAGACAGACGGTGGTGGTAGAAGGCTGTTTGTGCGACTTGAGGCTCGTGTCCAATGGTGTACCACGGGGAACAGTGATGTGTCTCTTAATATTTGTGAATCGGAGGTGTTGGTGTTGGACTGGGGTAGACAAAGCTAACAATTGCATAACATCAGGTTATAGTCCAAAAGGTTTATTTGGCGGCACTAGATTTCAAAGTGGTGTATCAAAGCGCACAACCCCCTGGTAAAGAAGTAGCACTTCGAAAGCGCGTGCCTCCAAATAAACCTGTTGGACTATAAGCTGAAGTTTTCTGACTTTAAACCTTTTCATAAAGGATGCAGCTGTGAATATGGACGAGGGGTGGGGGGGAGGGGTGTCATAAGTAAGTTTGTGTTTGATACAAAGATTGGTCGGGTAGTTGGCAGTGAGGAGGAAGGTCTTATGTTGCAGGAAGATACAGATCGAATGGTCAGATGGTCACTTCAATGGCAGGTGGAATGTAACCCTGATAAACATGAGGTCATGCACTTTGGAAGAAGGAACCAGGCAGGGGAGGACTCAATGAATGGCAGCACACTAGGAAGCTCAGAGAGTGCTTCTCCACACATCCCTGAATGTGGCTGGACAGGATAACCCACAATTTTAGAAAGCGTACGGGAACATAAACACAGCCTTCTCACATCGAAGCAGAGATTATAAGAGCTCTGCGGAACTTTCGTTAGCCAAGATGGAATACTGTGTGTAGTTCTGGGAGCTACATTACAGGAAGGATGTGATGGTACTGGAGGGAGTGCAGAGGAGATTCACCAGGATGTTCCCTGGGATGGAGCATATCAGCTATGGAGAGAGGATGGATAAGCTCGGGTTGTTTAGTTTGGAGTAGAGAAGGCTAAGGGGGACGTGAATCAGGAGGATAAGATTACGAGGGACATGGACGAGGTGGATAGACAGCAGCTGGTCCTTTTAATCAAGGGACACACTTCAAAAGTGAAGGGTTTGAGTCTGAGTGAGGATTTGAGGACTGTTTTTCACCCAAAGTGTGTTGGGGTCTGGGATGCACTTCGTGAGAGGGGAATTGTCATGGTAACCTCAAAACCATTACAAAATACATGGTTGCGCACTTGAAATGCCATAAGATTCACAGCGACGGGTTTTGTGTTGGAAAGTGAGGCTAATGTAGACCGTGCTGTATTTCTGATAGTGCACAGTCTATGCTTCTGTGATTGTATGGCTGTGGAAGGTCAATCATTCAGTAGCTTAAGACAGGAATTGATGGGTTTCTGAAGAATATCTTATCAAAGTGTATATGAGTGAACTTGTAATATCTTCTGAAAATACGTCAATGGCAAAATTAAGAGAAAAAGGTGTAACTTTCTGACAGTCTGATACCAAATAATTGAGGACAGGGAAATGGCAGATCAATGGAGCAAATATTTAAGTTATGCCTTCACAGAAGGAAAAAAAAAACAAAAATAAACTTTCCTCACAATACTAGGGAACTTTAGTCTGGTGAGAAAAAAGGAATAGAATGAAATTAGCAACGAAAACGTTTTAGAGAAAATATTGGACTGAAATTAATGGGCATAGACAAAGTCAACAGAGGTTTATGAAACAGGAATCATATTTGAGAAAGTGGCTTTTAGCAAAATTATGGAGAAGGTATCAACTCAATACGATTGGAATCTCAGAAAGATTTTTGATAAAGCCCCAAGCCTATTCGAATCCTATGGGACTTGGGCTAATATATGGTCGCGATTGTAGAATGGGAGAGCTGGCAGGAAACAGTGAGTAGCAACAAAACCATGTTTTTTTTTGAATGGAAGGCTTGGAGGATATAATAAGGTTTGAGATTTGGCATCCAGCTATTCCCAATACACATCATATCTTTGGTTGAGGGGCTCAATTGCAATATTCTCAAGTCTGCTGACAGCATTAAACGATGTCAGCTTGTGAGTAGATGAGGAGGATGTAAGAAAGGCTCCAAGGTGATTGAGACAAGTGAAGTGACTGGGCAATACCTGGCAGATTGAGAGCAATGGCAGGGATGAGAGGTTGCATAATTTAATGGGATCAATTGAATGGCAGCCTATCATTTGAAAAGGGATTGGTTCAAAAATGTTGATCCATAAATGAACTTAAGCAGCATTTTTGTTTATTTCTGCGCAGCCTTCCGAGTCCATGTAGGGCAGTGACTTCTGAACACGGAAGTCAATACTGGGAATGGCATTGGCACGCTGTATACAGTGTACGTAGACCCAGCAAGTGGGGAGCTGTAACATTGAATAGAAGCTGGATATCCCTATTCACCAGTCACTGAAGGCAATATTGCAAGAGCAGAAAGCAGGTAGGAAGATAAATGGTTTATTCACCTTCATTTCAGGGGGATTTAGAATACAGGACTAAGGGTCATTTACTGCAACTGTACAGGGTCTTGGTGGGACCCCCATCTCGAACATTGTGCAGTGTTGTATGCAGTTTTGGTGTTCTTACCTAATAAAGAGCAAACCTGACATTGAAGGAGTGCAGTGAAGGATGACCAGACTGATCGCTGGGATGACAGGTTAGTTGTGGGAGCAGATTTGGGGTGACTGGGCCTGTATTTCATGTGTTTTAGGAAAATGAGTGGAGATCTCAGTGAGATATATAAAACTCTGACAGGGTGTGACAGGTTGGAAGCAGGGATGATAGTTCACTTTATAGAAAACGGTTCACGAATCGCATTACAGTCAAATCGTTCTTTATAAACAAGCGTTATCAGAGAACTCCCTATATATTGATGGGACGAAGGCACTATATTTCATAATGTTTAAACATATTTTGGGATATGAACATTGTATGGGGAAAACTGCATTGAGGAGATGTTCGGCCATGAAATAGCATGGGGAAAGCTCAATATGCTGAATGACCTCCTCCTCTCCCGATGTTGTTGTGCAGTCTGTGGGAAAGCTCTGTAAATATTGTCACAAGCTCTCGGATGTTAGGAAAGATGTCTACGCAGGGTAAACAGGACTGTGTTTCACATTCCCTTTCCTGATAACGAGGTTGATGCTTGGTGTTCTGTCAGATTTTATCCTTTAAGACCTCAGAGTAGTTTGATACAATTGAGTGTCTCACTTGGCCGATTCGGAGACCATGCCTGTGCGTCAGGAGTCACTTTTCGGCCAGACCAGGAAAGCACGGGAGATTCACTTCCTGAAAGTGTATTGGTGAAGGAGATAGATGTTTACAATCAACATTGGACACAAGATCACTATTACTGACACCAGATTTTAGGTCTCGATATTTTATTAATTATTTTTAACTTCCATCAGCTGCCAGAGCATTGGCCTGGTCTGGATTCGTGATATGTCCACTAAAGCACCATCTCCACATGGGGACCGATCGGAAACCACATTGACCTGATTATTTCGGTGCTACCTGACAGCTCTATCAAAAAGTATTCCCACCAATTTGACTGTCGTGATGGGACTGAGGGTGTGGTAATTGGTCAGATTGTAATTATTCTCCTATTCAGGGATTGGACATAGTTGAGTAATTTTCCTCATTGCCAGGGAGATGTCAGAGTTGGAAATGGAATGAAACATCTTCCCCATGGGCACGGCTTGTTGCGCAGTACAAGTCTTCAGTCCTATTGTAGAAATGGTGTCAGAGCGCATTGCCTTTCTCGTATCTGCTGTGTTCAGCTGTTTCTTCATGACCGTACAGCAAATCGAATTGCTTGAAGAGTGGCATCTGTGATTCTGTGGGAATCATGATGAGTGTGAGGTGGATCATCCACTCAACACGTCTGGCTGAGGATAGTGCAGACACCACATCCTTGACTTTTTTCACTGACGTCCAGAGCTGTTCCGATATTTAGGATGCGGATATTTGTGGAGTCCTCTCCTCCAGTAAATTATTTAATAATCCATCGACTTCTATGTTTGGATTTGGCAGGATTACAGAGCTTAGATCTGATCTGTTAGTCTTGGGATCATTTCCCCTCTCCATCAGACATTAGTTCTGCTGGTCGGAATTTAACCAGTTAAGTGTGGTAGCTTTAATGGGTTGTCAACAGGTTTAGGTCCACGTGATTCCGACCCTGGCATGTTCACCCACACTCATCACTGAACCATGGATCGGCTTGATGGTAATGGTAGACTGATGAATTATCGTCGGGAAAATGTTACAGATTGTCGTTGAATACAATTCTGTTTCTGCTGCTGCTGTGGTCTACAACATCAAATGATCACCCAGTTTGAGTTGCAATATCTACAATTCAATTCTACTGACTGTCCCCCAGTTCACACCGAGACCCATTCACCCATGAGCCCTGTATTCTGTACCTAACCTGGTTTCGGATGCGGTAACACTTGCATTTTCATATTCTCATTCTGCTGAGGGCCTCTTCCTAGTGTCATGACTCTAAATTGTTACTTTAACTCAATCAATTTAAAGTAATGATCTAAATCGTTTCTCTTCCACAATGTCACCTTCTGTATTTGAAGTGAATGTCTTTCCCTCTGTTTTTCTCCCTGACCATCATTAAGAGCTCTGTAATGTCAGTGATGTCAGTCTTATGTAGTTTCAGAGTCAAGGAACTTGTGCACAATGCGTTATTGTTCAGTTCCCAGTGTACGGTACTCCATGTTGGACAGGATGTGTGGCCATCTTTGACATACTTCTTTGGAAATTGTCCAAAAACAGAAATTGCTGAAGAAATTGCTGAAGATGTTGCAGCATCTTCTGGAATGAATGCAGTGTTAAACATTCAGGTCCAATGACCCTCTACAAAGCTCCCAGTTTCTCAAGAAATTTTGGTATTTTTATTACCAGTACCCAGAGTTATTTGTTTTGTGAAAATTTGTTCTGTGCGTATTCATTTCTGGAGAAACTCAGCAGGTCTGTCAGCATCTCAAGAGACAGAGAAACAGCGTTAGCATTTCAAGCCCAGTGTGACACTTCTTCACAACTGAAAAGCATTGGAAACTTGGCTTTTTAATACCTTGCCAGATGTGGGGGATTGGTGACAGGGAAAAGAGGGCGTGACAAAGACAAACCGGCTTTTAGCAGTGGTGAACGAGGAGATGGTATAAAATGGGTTTAGATTGAGGTGTGAATGGGGAAAGGGGTTCTCTCTATTGAGTGCAAGATAAAGAAGACACAATCACACAAGGTCATCGGGAGGCCAGGAGGGAGAATGCTGACTATGTGGCATTATAAAGGTCTGGCCACAGATACGTTTTCACTGTCGAGATCATCACCTCTTTAGACAAAGGATATCAGGTGCTTGACTTCTTGTTGGCACGAGTAAGCATTTTATGCTGCCTTAATATTGTAATAGGGAGAAAAATCAAATCACAGTATGAAGTTAGGGCTAAGTATTATTTATCTATCATGTTTACTATAGTTTCAAATTTGTAATATTTATCTTTAAATGCTTGTTCCTGAAGTTAGTATTGGATGGAGTGATGAAGGTTGAGGGATGACATTATAGAAGTTTCTAAAATCATGAGAAGTATAGATAGGGTGAATAGCCACAGGATGGGGCCGTTCAGCCGTAGAAGACATAGGTTTAAGGTGAAAGCGGGAACATTTTCAAGGGCCACAGAGGAAGTCTTTTACACAAAGGATGGTATGGGTATGGCATGAGCTGCCAGAGGAAGAGTGGTAGGTGCCAGTACAGCTAGAACATTTAAAACTCATTTGGACAAACATATGAATGGGAAACATTTCGAGGCCTATGGACCAAATGAAAGCAGATGGGACTAGTTTAGTTTGGAAAACCTGGCTAACATGGAAATTTAGAAAAACTTCACGCATGTTCAGAGTGTTTTTGTGAACGGGAAATTATGTTTTGGCCTGTAACATCATGCAAAGTATTTCTGAAGATGCCTGAGAATGTAACAAGCGGACTTTATAAATGGGATCTTGTTAGACACCAGGCTTTCCAGAGTTTTTCCACAAGGTATTACAAAATAAATGTTCTTACACAAGACAGAAGCTTGTAGGATGGTGGAGAATGTAGTAACATGGGATGATGATTGCTTAACATATAGGAATCGGAGAGTCAGGATTAATGGATCTTCATGATAAAGGTATATCTGCTGGAGGACCACAGTTATCAGTCCGATGGCATCAGGTATTTACACTCTATACTGATAGTCTGAAGGAGGGAGCTGAGTGCAATATACATCCGAGTTTGAGGATGACACTGAGAATCAAAAGGCAGGCTGTTATTTAATGGAGAGGACTTCCAGAAAAAAACAACAGTACAAAGGGATTGGAGTGTTCCTGTGTAAGAAACATAAAGTCAGCATGCTGATGCAGCAAGTAACTAGGTTGGTTATTTCGCTGGCTTCCAGGGATGAAAGGGCTGTGTTATTGAGAATCTCTAAAATGGTGAGGCAATTATTCATTGGGGTTGAAATGAATGAGGAGTGATACTGCTGAAAAATACAAGACACAGAAGGGACTTGAGAAGGTAGATGTTGAGAAGTTGTTACTATTCAGGTTAGGTGAATTGGCCATGCTAAATTGCCCGTAGTGTTAGGTGAAGGGGTAAATGTAGGGGAATGGGTCTGGGTGGGTTACGCATCGGCGGGTCGGTGTGGACTTGTTGGGCCGAAGGGCCTGTTTCCACTCTTTAAGTAATCTAATCTAATCTAATCTAATTCTTGAGTGGAGTCTCGAACTCGAGGACTTAGATACCGAATATGGAACATCGATTTCTATCTGAGATACAAAGTGATGTCTTCTCTCAGAAGGTAGTGAATGTCTGGAATTCCCTAACCCAGAGAGGTGTGGAGAGATACAAGGAGTAGGCAAGAAAGTGGAGTTAGACCTGGAGTAGATCAGCCATGTTCGTATTAAATGACAGGGCAATCTTGAGTGGCCGAATAGCCTACTCTTGTTCCTATTTATTAATTTCACATGTTCTGCTTTTGCAAAGTAACTGGTTATTTTCACGGAAGTTGTGTTGTGTAATGCTACATTCGGGTGAGCAGAGGATTTGTTTGAGTTAACGCTGGGTGGGGTATGGGGGCTGAATTCACAGGAAATCTGGGTCTGTAACACGACCCACATCTGGATCAGACGTTGCGGAGAGGGGAAGCCTGGAAACAGGAATTGGGGGTGAGTGTCACTTCCTGACCCAGCTTTAATTTTCCAAGTACATTTCCAAAACTGCACCTAACCATCGGAGTGGCCTTGATCTGCCCCTGTGTAGCAGGTCCGAAGGGCTGAATGGAACATCAGCACCTAGGGCTGAGAGGCACGAGTGGGCCATTCGGCCCTTTGACACTACTCGACCAGTAAATAAAGTCGTGGCTCATCTCATTGTGGTCCCAGCTGCACTTTTCTCTCCATGCATCATTATCCCTGATTCACCTCTCTATGGAAAATCAGCCGAAGCCAGCCTCTATATAATATAAAGATGCAACCATCCCAAACTTCTGGGAAAGAGAATTCCCACTTGAATGAATTCCCATTTTGTGATTTTTTTTCTCACTCCATATGACTGAGGATGGAAGGTGCACTCTTTCCTTTTCTTGTCCCACTCTTCCACTGCTCACAACAAATTTTAAACGTTACCAGGTTGGTGATATGGCCGATGATAAAGGTCTCAGACTGGGTCAGGTTCCTTGATAAGAACAAGTCAGGCAGATTTCATTAGTCAGCCACAAGTTACTAAAAGAACGAATGGAGGAATATGTTGGATCTGTGGGTAGCACTGCTGCCTCACATCACCAAGTATCTGGGTTCAATTCCAACCTCGGGTGACCCTCTTTGTGGAGTTTGAACATTCTTCCCATACCTGTGTGGGATTTGTCCCAGTACTCCAGTTTCCTGCCACAGTCCAAATATGCGCCATTTAAGGTGGATTGCCCATAGTGCCCAGGGATGCGTAGGTTAGGTGCGTTAGTTATGGGAAATGCGGGGTTATATGGATAAGTTGGGGGGGGGCGTCCAGGTGGGATGCTATTTGGTGGGTCAGTGTGGACTTAATGGACGGAATGTCCTGCCTCCACACTGTAGAGTTTCTATGACAATGACAACAAATTTGGACAATACAAACACCCAGTGGGTATATACCTGATCCACTTCCTCAAGGTCTCGTATGTTTTTTTTTCTCTCATTCAAAGAGTAACCTGTTAAAGCCTTCATAATATAAGCTCTTCACCCAAGGAAACCGTGAAATGAAATATCTCTGAACTGCTTCCAATGTAATTATATCCTTTCTCAGATAAGGAGACACAAAAAAAACTAATCTCACACTCAGATCATAATGCTTATAATTGTTTTCTCAAAGTGTTGTGAGTCTTTGGAACACTCTTCCCCACAGAGCATTGGAGGCAGAGATATTGAATATTTTTGAGGCACAGACGGAAGGTTCATGAATAACAACAGAGTTAAGGATTATCGAGGAATGGACAGCCATGTGCAGTGTGGGGGGAAATGTAGACAGTGGTTCAGAAACTCCAGGAATATAATGCAAAATGAAATGATAATATCGATAAAATGTTAAGGGGGAATACAAGATGGCGGCGATCCAGAAGGTCTGCTTTGCATCAACACACGGGCAAAGTGTTTCTCTAAGCCACCCTATCCTAGCCATTTACTTAAAATTCAACACTAAAAGAGCGATAGAATCTTTACTAATCCCGATTTGTCAAGTGGAAATGACAAAACATGGGGAAAGGATTGAGTCAGTCCCAACACACGGTGCACCCGTCAGAAGCATCGAGCCTGCCTGAGGCTGTAACTGCAACCCACTCTGCTCATTCAATAGACCCCATTATTCACGAGACCTTGGTCACTGGGTTCATCAAGTTATGTGAAATGATTGAAGCCATGATTGAAGAACTGTTCAGCCGTGGCTAGACCTGCTCTGAGCCGTGCTCCAAAAACATGAGCAGCAACTTGAGAGCCTTGGAAACAGAACAGATGATGCCAAGGGCCGAACTGCAGCGACAGAGACCGTGATCGGTTCGTCTCGGGAGGGGATCCTCGCCCTTGAAAAACAGGTCAGCATCTTAACTGAACAAGATGACGACCTCGGGAACAGGGGTAAGATGAAGAATATTCACATTGTCGGTTTGCTGGAGCGGACAGAAGGTGGTCAGCCGGTGAGTTCCTTCACTTCGAAACTGAGGAGGGACAGGTGAAGAGTGAGACAGTTCATCGGGTTACGGCGCGGAAGTCAGACTCAGACCAATGCCTTCATCCTGGCCTTGCACGAATACATAGTTATGGGGACAAACAAAGACTGATGGAAGGTTTCAGAACCCAGGGGAAAGATCCGATGGGTTTAATTCACAAGAGCACCATGATTATGTTCTTTCAGGAGTTTTCAGCGGTAGTGATTCAGGAAAGAAAATCTTTTGATGATATCAAGAGAAGAGTAAGGGAACTCAGGATTCAGTATTCCTTATACTTCCCACCGGTGTTCCGTATTTCTATGAATGGTTCCGTGAACCCGTCTGACTCTCCAGAGAAAGCGAAAACGTTATGGACATTTTAAAGTAAGCTGGATATTTAGGTAATCATGTTTCTCGCTTAAAGAAATTTTGTTGTATTTTTCTGCTATTAACCAGTGTTAAATTATAGCCGGGACTGGGCTGAATACTCATTTTTAACTTCTCCATTAGTATTACTACTTTTTTTTTCTTTCTTTGCTTGTGTCTGGGGTGAAGCTCAAGCTGGAGGGAGTTACAAAGGTAGTTGTGTGTCATTCGGTGTGAAACTCTAGAGTTGAAATGTTGCTACATTGTGTTATGGATAATGATGTACTTAAATGTTGTACCTGGAACATTAAGGGGAACCATCTGCCAGTCAAGAGGAAAAATGTACTTTCTAATCTTCAAAAAGAGAGGGTGGATGTTGTCCTATTGCTGGAGATGCACCTTGATGGCAAGGAACATTTGACGTTACAGCAGGGTGGGTTTGATCGGGTTTATTTCTCTTCTCTTAATACCAGGAGTAGGGGAGAAACCATACTAGTGAAGAAGAATCTTCAATTTAAATTCCTAGATTGTATTAGACACTCACGGAAGGATCATCATCCCCAAAGTCTTGAAAAATGGGAAATAATACAGTATTTTGAATGTTTATTGCCACCTGGCGCACCCTCTTAAAATCCCAGTAGATGCATTTTCCAAAGTAAGTTATCTTGCATCGTGGCAGATTATTGTAGAAGGAGATTTCAACTGTCTTATGGACCCACAGTGTCCAAATGTCCCCCAATACCCTCGTTATAATGTAAGCAGTTAGTGGATTTGTGTGCAGAACTAGAGCTGGTGGATGTCTGGAGGCAGATCTACCTCACGAGTAGGAATTTTATTTTCTCCTTTAACCCGCAGAAATGGCACACGAGGGTTGATCTCTTCAACATCCCTGCAACAATCTTAGATACGATGGCATCCTACACAATTAGGAATATTATCCCAACATTCCTGCCCCAGAATTAAGATAGAAGTAACATAAGATTATGCTGTATGCAGATGAGGGTTTTATGTTTTTGTGAAATCCCACAGTTTCGGCAGCTCACGTGATGCAATGCATTAATTCGCTTATGACCTTTTCGGGCAAAAAGGTTAATTTTACAAAGTTTGTGGCCATTCCTATGGGAGGTCTCAGGGAAATGCGTGATGTTGAACGCAAATCCTGGTTTCCTTTTAAATGGTGACGGGGTAGTTTCTCTATTTTAGTATATTCATTACATCCGTTTTTGATCATTTATTTAACGTGAACTATGTCCATTTGTTTGACAAATTTAAACAAGACCTTCAAAGATGGGTGGCACTTCCAATATCCTGTCTAGGTCGGATAGCTGTTCTTAAAATGAATTTCCTTCCTCATTTGCTATACCCCGTGTGAATGCGTCCTTTTATGTTTCCCAGACAGATATTTAGGATACTTAATGGCTGGTTTTGCTCTTTTCTTTGGCACCATAAGCGACTCTTTATCAAGCTAATCAAATTGCAACTACCCCACAAACTGTGGGGAGTAGATCTCCCAGATTAAAAGCTATCAATTAATCTCTTTATTAACCCAAGTTAGTGTCTGGGCCACTGAGGACTCGGTGTCAATACGGTTAGATATTGAACCCTCTCAAAGTGAACCCTTATTAGTCTGTTGTTCTTAGACAAAATGACAACATTTATGGAGTATTGTCATAACCCAATAATTGTCGATAAAGTTAAAGCATGAATGACAATGCGTGAGGTCGAGGGTAATATAGCCAAAACTATGCTGCTTATCCCTATAATTGGTGAACTGAGTTGTCAACCGAGGATAATGGATTCCATGTTTAAACTGTGGGAAGCCAGGGGTGTAACTTGCTTGATGATTTAGAATTAATAGAATCCCTACAGTGTGGAAACAAGCCCTTGGGCCCAAACAGTCGACTTCGACCCACCCAGACCCATTCCCCTACCTATATTTATCCTGACTAATGCTCCAACCTACACATCCTGAACACTATGAGTGATTTATCAATAGCCAATTCATCTAACCTGCATATCTTTGGATCCTGGTGCTGTGAGGCTGCAGTGCTAACTACTGAGCCACCACGTGTTATTTGAGGGAAAAAGAATGACATCATTTGATCAAATAACTCGTAAGTATGGACAACCTAGTAGAGACCTCTTCTTTTTTTGTCCAGATCAGAGATTTGATTTTTAAAAAATACACCTTTAACAGACTCTCACAGATCCGATAGAGAGAAGTGGGTGCTTATTGCTTAGAATACACTCTCTGTCAGGACCCTTTATCATTAGTTGTAGTGTGTCCCCTCAGATGAGACTGTGTAGCTCTGTGATGTATGCGAGAGAGAGAGTTGGGGATTCAGAACACCTCGGAGAGATGGGAGGACATTTGTGAAAATGCTCGAAGGATTTTGATCTGTAATATGACCCATTCCATGCAGTTGAAAATTCTTCATAGGGTCTATCTGACCCCAGATTGTCTCTCAAAATGCGAAGTGGGATTATCTTCAGCATGTCGTAAATGCAGAATGACTACAGGCACTCTTACTCATTGCTTGTTGTCCTGCTGCAGGCTTCATATACATTGGAGCACTGTGTTAGCTGTGATAGAGTAGGTATTGGGGACTGAATTGGAGATGGACCCGGTTTTTCTTTTCCTGGGCCTGCTCAGGGTACCTTACGCAGATGCACATGAGGAAAAAAAATATCCTTACTTTCTGTGCTAAAAAACATGTTCTGTTGTGTTGGATGTCTGAAAACCTCGGGTCAGTTGGGTCGTCGTAAGTTCTTCATGGAGAATATCCCTTTGGACTTTCTCACCAGTATGATATATCAAACAAACAGAGATTTATATAAGATATGGCAGCCCTTTATGGATTACCACGATGCAGGTTTATCTGTCACGTTAAGAAGGGTTTTTATATAGCCATGATGATATTGTCTAATTAATCTAATATCCAGCAAGGAACAATAATGTACATAAAAATGTGTGTCAGTTAATGCTCTTGAAGAACGAGAGCTATCGTTTTGTTATGCTGAGCTGTACTACTTATTCATTATTTGTTGTTTATTTTTATTTTTCTTCTGTCCATTTAGTGTTTTTAACTTGTCTTTTTATGTACATGCACATGAGTGTAATTTTGTTCAGTTATTTGAATTGTGTTGTTATTGAGTTATTATAATATTAAAAATCGCTTTTCAATAAAATTACTTTTTTAAAATTAAAATGCTAACATTGAAAGAATAGAGTCCCAAAGTACTCTCATTAGAGAGCCCACTTATGCTGGTTTACCCTAAGGGTCACCACATCTCGGGTGATGGGGTGAGGTTGAGGTTGAGAGAGCGTCCACTTCATGTTACCTCTGTCAGTGTGAGGAACTGAACGTGCGCTGTTGGCCTCCCTCTGCATCACAAACCTGCCATCCAACTAACTGAGTGGGAGACAGTGCAACTGTCACAGACAGAAACAGTCACAGGCACAGGGCAAGAGAAACTTTCGTAATAATGAAAATGGTAAATTCAAATAACGGTCAAGATAACGGCTGAGGGTAAAATCGTTCTCTGCTCTAAATTGTATTTTATGACAAGATGTGTTTAGAAGCTGTCTTTGATTTAATATCATTAAGGTGAGTCAAGTGAAATAACCAGAATTACTAAGTTTGATTGGAATCTATAACCATAAAATAAGTGTCGATTTTTTTGCTTGGTCTGCGTAATGCACGCTGACCGTCGTATGAAAGTATAAAGCAGATGGAATATATTGTTAGAAGAGTGAATTCCATGGGAAATGCCCTCGAACAGGCACTTGAAGAAAACTGGGGTAAAAGTGCCGGAGTGCCGTCTGGTCAATCATGATGGGTGGGAGAATCGGGCTGGTATTGAAAGAGAGGGACACCATAGGGTGGGGTGGGTAGATAATGAGGTGAGTTCGATAAGATAGCACCAGGAAACTAGCTCAGCTTTGTACAGACAATCCCTCTGTCACGCTCAACGAAAATGAAACTGAGACAAATTACTGTTTTATACAGCTCAATGTGTCGAAGACTCTGCAGTCCTCCCTCCCAGTTACAAAGCTGCAGGACAAATGCTCATTCAAAACTCTCCATCGACTGAACTCATACTAATATACCATTCACTCTTAATTCTTCATAATACTGACCCGTGTTGCATGATACTGTCGAAATGTCTTCATTTCAGCATTCTGGAAACAGTGAACACATCTTTCCATGACATTTTTTGTCAGTCTCCCCCTCCCTGTCTCTATCCCAAAACACACGTATTTACAGTCATACCGTTCTACAGACGGAAACAGGCCTTTCTGCCCAGCTGCTCCATGCCAAACAAAATGTCCATCCACACTCATCCAATTTCTCTGCCCTTGTTCTGTATCCTTTAATCTTTTCCTATCAGAGTATTTGTCCAAATGCCTTTTCATTGTTGTTATTGTACCCACCTCAACCACTTCCACTGGCAGCTCAGTCCATATGTGTACCATTCTCCGTGTAAAAAAGTTGCCCCAACTGGTTAATTTTTATTTTATTCATCTCGAAGCATTAAAGGATGCCCTCTAGTCCTCGATTCCCCAATCTTGCGAAAAAAAAGAAGTATTCACCCCTATGTACGTCTCTCATAATTTGATAAGATCTACACTTCTTGTTGTGGTTCTGTTCGCCGAGCTGGGAATTGGTGTTGGAGACGTTTCGTCCCCTGTCTAGGTGCTTGGGGCCCTCCTGTGAAGCGCTTCTGTGATGTTTCCTCCGGCATTTATAGTGGTTTGTATCTGCCGCTTCTGGTTGTCAGTTCCAGCTGTCCGCTGTAACGTTTACAATGCAAATTCCCAGCTTGGCGAACAGAACCACAACAATGAACACCCGAGCTACAAATCTTCTCACACACTATCTACACTTCTATACGAACCCCCTTCACTTTCCTAGGCTGTACTAAAATAAGTTCAAACCTATCCAACTTCTCCCTATAACTTAAACCCTTTAGCCCAGGAAACATCTCTGATATTTCTTCTACACTCTTTCTAATTCAATAATATCCTTTCTAGAGCAAGGAGAACAAAACTGAACCTAATACTCCAAGTGCAGCCTTACTAACATCATGTATAATTGCAACATAACGTGCCAACTTCTATACTCAATGCCCTGATGAAGGCCTGTGTGCCAACAGCCTCCTTCACTCTCCTGTGTATCTGTGACTCAAATTTTAGACAACCATGCACCTGATCTCTAATTTCCTTTGTTACACTACACTCCTTAAGACCCTCTCATTCATTATTAAACTCCTACCTGGATTTGACTTTCCAAAATGCAAGACGTGACCCTTACTTATGTTAAACTCCACATGTTATTTCTCAGCCCACTTCTGCTGCCGATCAAGGTACTGCTGCAATTTCTGGTAATGTTCCTCATTGGAACCCTCCTATTTTAGTGTCATCTGCAAACTTACTATCCTTCCAGCCCGGCACCGCCTTCCTGATCTGTTCCCTAGATGCTGCCTGACCTGCTGTGCTGTTCCAGCAATAAAGTTTCAACTTACTAACCTTGCCTTGTGCACTCTCGTCCAAATCATTGATATAGATAACAAACAGCAATGGGCCCAGCACCGACCCCTGAGGCACTCCACTAGTCACAGGCCTCCAATCCGACAAGCATACCTCCACCATAGCCATTTGCTTCCTAACACCAAGCCAACTGTGTCGCCAATTTGTCAGATTACCTTGGAGACCATGCGATCTAACATTCTCGAGCGGCCTACCATGTGGAAACTTATCAAAGGCTTTACTGAAATCCATATAGACTATGTCCACTACCCTGCCCTCGTCAACCTTCCTGGTCACTTCCTCAGAAAACTCGAACAAAATTTGTAAGGCATGATCTGCCATGAAGAAAGCTATGCTGACTGCTCCAAATCAAACTCTGTCTTTCCAAGTGCATGCACATCTTATCTCTCAGAACCTTCTCAAGTGGTTTACTGAAAACAGATGTGAAGTTTACTTCTATATTTCCCAGGCTTTTCTTTGCAGCCCTTCTTGAATAAGGGCACAACCTTTACTACTGCCCAGTCTTCCGGGACCTTGGCCCGTGAACTGTATTATCTCGCCTCTTGCAGTGCTCTTGGATATATCTTGTCAGGACCAAGAGATTTATCTGACTTTATGCATTCTAATATGTCCAACAGCACCTCTACTGTGATATGAACGGTCCCAAGATATGACACCTAACCCCCGCAAAGATCACGGATCTTCATGTCTTTCTTCATGGTAAACACAGAGGGGAAACTGAGGACCTCGCCCATCTGTTGTTGTTTTACACATGAATGTACACTTTGGATTTTAAGGCATCCTATTTTCTCTGTAGTCGTTCTTTTTCTTTACTATACTGAAAGCACATCTTTGGATTCACCATAATTTTCTCAGCCAATGCTATGTATACCCCCTTTTCGCCCTCCTGATTTCCTTCTTCAGTAAACTCCTGTATCCCTTGTGTCTCTCCAGAGATTCTATTGATTCCAGCTGCCTGAACCTGAACCACGCCTCCTTTTTGCTGGCCAGAGCCTGATTATCTCTTGTCATCCAGGGTTTGTCTTCCTGCCCCACTTTCCCTTCACCCTCACAGGAACATATAGACCTTCAACTCGAGCTATCTCACTTTTAAAGCCCTCCCACTTACCAGAGATCCTTTTGCCTGGGAACAAGCTACTCCAATCAACCTTTGCAAGTCCCTGTCTAATTCCAACAAAATTCGCCTCGCCCCAAGTTAGAACTTGAATCTGTGGACCAATTCTGTCCTTCCAATAACTATTTTAAAATTAATACAATTCTCGTCACCGGTCCCAAAATGCTCCCCCACTTTCCCTCCGTCACCTATCCTGCCCTATGTCCCAACAGTAGTTCGAGTTTGTCCCTCCCCGAGTAGGACCCTCTATATGCTACTTGTGGAAACTTTCCTGAACGCACTTAATTAATTTTTTTTCCATCTAAGTCCTGGAGCCCTCTGTTAGTATAATTAAAATCATCTATTATGACAATCCTATTGCTCCTGCAAGTCTCCCCCGCCTCCCTGCATATTTGTTTCTCTAATTCCCATTGATTATTTGGAGGCTTATAGTGCAACCACTGTAACATCACCAATCCCCTCTTACTTCTTTGCACCATCCACAAAACCTCACTCAACATTATCTCAGTTATTTCATCTTTAAATACTGGAGTGGTATGCGCCTGAATCAGAACTATTGGTATTGAAAATGTTTCAATTTGCATCTCTCCCTTCAAGTGATTTTCACACCCACAGCACCCCTTGTCAAGGCGCAATGGAAATATAAAGCTGTAAATGGATGGGAGCTGCACATCCTGTCACTGCCAGCATGGACTGCAAGTTTCCCCACACTGGGCAGTGATCTAACACAGTGTTACCGAACAATGCAAAAGCCTGGAGTTATATATGAATGAACCAGTGCGGTCTGCACAACTCCCCATGCTGGACATTTAACCCAGGATTATAGATCAGGCATTGGTGTGGGCTGCACAGAGTTCCAATCTTGACATTGCTGTGTTGCATTCAGCAGTTCGCTAGCTGGATCTACACAGTGCTCCATACTGAACGTACAATGTATGGGCTGGTTATGTGATTTGGATTGCGAATGTGAGAGAATAAACATCTGGCAATGCCTTTGTTTTTTGTTTTCATTCTTGTGATTGGACCCTTCAAATCCTGACTCATCCGGTTAGACCCATTCCTCTGGATGAGTGATGGTGACTTTTGTTACAGCATCTGGGTCTGCAACATGACCAACAAATGCGGCAGAGGCTGCAGAGAGGGGGTCTCCGTAAAATGGCATGAGGGAATCACAACCAGATCAACCGTGCTCTTATTGAATGGTCGGGCAAGATTGTCTGGACCCACGAATGCAACTTATTCATCTATATTTGTTTGCAACAGGCAAACTCTCCTCCTCTCCCAGTACTCAAAGCTGGTGGTGCTGCTACTCCAGAGTAACAGGATCCTGGGGCTTCACAAGCCTCCAGATTTCCCAGTGCCAGTCTCGAACAGTTGAGTGACTGCCTCCTGTTCCTGTGTCCCAATCTAGAGCAGTTGAGTGACTGCCTCCTGTTCCTGTTTCCCACTCTCGAGCAGTTGAGTGACTGCGTCCTGTTACCTTGTTCCATTCTCGAGCAGTTGAATGACTGCCTCCTGTCCGTGAGTTCCAGTCCCCCAGCAGTTGAGTGACTGCCTCCTGTTCCTGTGTCCCAGTCTCGACCAGTTGAGTGACTGCCTCCTGTTCCTGTTTCCCATCTCGAACAGTTGAGTGACTGCCTCCTGTTCCTGTGTCCCAGTCTCGACCAGTTGAGTGACTGCCTCCTGTTCCTGTTTCCCATCTCGAACAGTTGAGTGATTGCCTCTTGTTCCGGTGTCCCAGTATCGAGCAATTGAGTGACGGCCTCCTGTTCCTGTGTCCCAGTCTCGAGCAGTTGAGTGATTGCCTCCTGTTCCTGTGTCCCAGTCTCGAGCAATTGAGTGAAGGCCTCCTGTTCCTCTTTCTCAGTCTCGAACAGTTGAGTGACGGCCTCCTCTTCCTGTGTCCCAGTCTCGAGCAGTTGAGTGACTGCCTCCTGTTCCTGGGTCCCAGTCTCGAGCAGGTGAGTGACTGCCTCCTGTCCGTGAGTTTCAGTCCCCCAGCAGTTGAGTGACTGCCTCCTGTCCGTGAGTTCCAGTCCCCCAGCAGTTGAGTGACTGCCTCCTGTTCCTGTTTCCCAGTCTCGAGCAATTGAGTGACGTCCTCCTGTTCCTGTTTCCCAGTCTCGAGCAGTTGAGTGACTGCCTCATATCCCTGTGTTCCAGTCTTGAGCAGTTGAATGACACCGTCCTGTTCCTGTGTCCCAGTGTTGAGCAGTTGAGTGACTGCCTCCTGTCCCTGAGTCCAACTCTCTAGCCGTTGAGTGACTGCCTCCTCTCCCTGTGTTCCAGTCTTGAGCAGTTGAATGACACCTTCCTGTTCCTGTGTCCCAGTGTTGAGCAGTTGAGTGACTGCCTCCTGTCCCTGTGTCCCAGTCTCGAGCAGTTGAATGACACCTTCCTGTTCCTGTGTCCCAGTCTCGAGCATGTTGAGTGACTGCCTCCTGTTCCTGTGTCCCAGACTCGAGCATGTTGAGTGACTGCCTCCTGTTCCCCTGTCCCAGTCTTGAGCAACTGATTGATGGCTCCTGATCCCAAGTTTGTGAAAATAGATGTCCTCCTCTTGCTACTGACTAACAGGCTCCAATCGCTCTGTGCTCACCAGCTACTCCTGTGGAATTAACTTGAGGGACTGAATGGCCTCCTCACATTCCTTACAGCTTCTTTTGACTAAAAGCCTTTCTCCTGTTTCTGTAAAACACCATCAAATACTGAAGATGTAGTTTTGTATTTGACTCTCAGTAATTGAGCAAACAAACTGACTGACAGAATTCAGAACCTGAATAGCCTCTTCCTGTTCCTGTGTTATACACTCAAGAGTCACCCGCGTCTCAGTGATATACAGCACGGAAAAAGACCCTTCGATCCAGTCGTCCATTCTGACCAAATATCCTAAATTAATCTCGTCCCCCTTGCCAGTACTTGGCCCATATCCCTCTAAACCCTTCCCATGCACGTACCCATTCAAATGCCTTTTAAATGGTGTAACTGCCCCTGCCTCCATCCACCTCTTTTGGGTGCTCAGTCCATAAACACATCAGTCTCTCTTTGAAAGTGTTGTACCTCATTTCCCTTTATGAATCTTTCCTCTCTCACCTTAAACCTTTGTCCTGTAATTTTCGACTCGCCTATCTTGGGGTAGAGACATTGACTGTTTACCTTAACTGTGCCTCTCATGATTTTATAAACGTCTTTAAGGTCACCCCTCAGTCTCAACACTTGAAAAATACTTCCAGCTTATTCAAACTCTCCCTGTAGCTGAAACTCTCCAACATCTGCAACATTCTTTTAAATCTCTTCTGCACCCTTTCAAGTTTGACAACATCTTTCGGACAGCAGGGAGACCAGAATTAAAGGCAATATTACAAAAGTGGCCAAACCAATGTCCTGGACAGGTGCAACATGTCATGCAAACACATAAATTCAAAGCATGCACCAATAAAGGGAAGATCACCAAGAGTCTTCTTCACTGCGCTGTCTACCTGTGACGGCACTTTCAAGGAACGGAGAACATGCACCACAAGGTGACACAGTACCTCAGTGGCTTGAATTGCTACCTCAGAGCACAGCGATCTGGGTTTAAGTCTATACTTGAATGAGTGCCTGTGTGGGGTTTGCACATTCTCCCCGTGTCTGCGTGCGTTTCTTCTGGGTGCTACGTTTTCCAGCCACAGTACAAAGATATACAGGCAAGTGTAGATTGGTCATGCTAAATTGCCCCAAGTACCCAGGGATGTGTGGGCGAGGTGGATTAGCCATGGGAAATGCAGGCTCAGAGTGATAGGGCAGGGGTTTGTCCAGTAGGATACTATTTAGAGGGGTGGCCTCGATGGGCTGAATAGCCTGTTTCCTCACTGTCGGGATTCTATAATTTCAATGGAGTTCTCTTGGAGTGGCAACTTTAGACAGAACCCTACCTACATTTCTTGCCCTGATTTGTCTTGCCAAAATGCAACACCTCACATTTATCTAAATTTAACTCCATCTGCCACCCCTTGGCTCACCTAAACAAAGTCCCATTATAGTCTGAGAGATCATTCTTCACTGTCGACTACACCTCCAAATTTGGAATTATCTACGAACTTACTTACCATACTTCATTTACTCAAGTGCAAATGATTTGTATAAGTAACAAAAGGCAATAACCTCATTATTGATCTTTGCGGCACGCCACTAGTCACAGTTCAATAAACAAACATCCACTGTCACGCCCTGTCGCCAGTATTCAAGAATACATTTAAATGGCGAGCTCTCCCTGGATCCCAGGCAGTCTAACCAGTCTTCCAAGTATGAACATTTTGGTTTTCTTACTGAATTCCATAAAGACAACATCCACTGTCGTACCTTCATCAATCATCTTCATTCCTTCCACAAAACATTCCACCGAGTCAGTGAGAACTGATCTCCAATGTACAATGCCCTCTTCAGTTCTTGTCTTTCCAAATGCATCTCTATCCTTTCCCTCAAAACCCCCTCCAAAAATTTAGTCACCATTGACGTCAGGCTCACTGATCTATAGTTACCTGATTTTTCCT
Source organism: Chiloscyllium plagiosum (assembly GCF_004010195.1). Lineage (NCBI taxonomy): Eukaryota > Metazoa > Chordata > Chondrichthyes > Orectolobiformes > Hemiscylliidae > Chiloscyllium > Chiloscyllium plagiosum. The sequence goes on along the minus strand of NC_057717.1, from coordinate 3,653,652 downwards.
TAATTTCTTAAATAATGACACTATGTTAGCTGCCCTCCAGTCTTTTGACACATCACCTGTGGAAATCAATGATACAAATATATCAGCAAAATGCTGAGCAATACCTTTCCTAAATTCCCACATACTTTTGGGATACAACTGATCAGGTCCCAGAAAGTTGCTCATCTTTAGATATTTTAAAATGTCCTACATTCCTTTGTAATATAGATACTTTTCAAGATGTCACTATATATTTCTTAATTCTCTGGCTCTTCTAACCCCCTCCACATTAAATACTGAGGAGAAATACTTGTTTCTAATCCCTCCCATCTCGTGTGGTTCCACACATCGATAGGCTTACTGATCTTTAAGGAGCCCTATTCTCTCCCTCGTTAATCTTTTGCCATTACAGGATTTGCAGAATTTCTTCAATGCCTCGTTAACCCTATTTCTAAAGCCATCTTATGTCTACATTTTTCTGGCCCAATGTCCCCATTGACTATACACCTACTGCCCTTATACTCCTCTGGGGATCCACTTGATCTCAGCTCTGTTTACCTGACATATGCCTCCTTCCTTACCTTGACCATAACATCAATATATCTAGCCATCCAGCACTCCCTGCACCCACCAGCCTTGCCCATCTCACTAATAGGAGCACGTTGGCTCTGCACTCTCTGAAACCAAGTTTTGATGGCCTTGCATTTTCCAACCATTCCTTTACCTGTGAATAGGGTATCCTAGTCAGCCTTTCACAGTGCTCGTCTAAGACTTTCAAAATTGGCCTGAGTCAAAGTTAGAACTTTAATGTTTACATCAGGTCTTTCCTATTTCACAACTAATGTAAAACTAATATTTATGCGTAACAGACTTGAAAACTTAAATAGACACTTCCTGCCCCTCTGGAATAGGCTTGAGAGGCTGAATGGCTTCCTCCTTTCCCTCTGTAATAGCCTCAAGAGGCTTAATGGCCTCCTCCTGTTCTTCTATAACACACTCGAGAGGTTTCATGGCCTCCTCCTGTCCCTGTGTAGCAGACCCAAGACACGAAATGACACAGCAACCTGTGGATTATGAGGAGCCGGTAAACTGTATCGGATGGAGGTCCACCCTTCCCAGTTACAGAAACACAAACAACTCCAGGTGCCCTCTCAGTAACACCTCATACAGCTGCATCGAAACATCCCTTTGTTCTGAATGATTCTTTTGACAAAATATGCCAATATTCCAGCTTTCCATCTGTCAAGTAGCAACAGGCTAATATGAGTTGAATGGTCTTCTCTTATCCCTCTATAAGTGGTCCATAGGGATCAAACAAAGTAATTTTGAAAGGTGGGTGAGGTTATTAAAACAGAGCAAACCTATGACATTCTTAGAGAGATTATTACTTTGGAGAAGTTCAACAATTCACTTTCTGCAGTCGTGAGAACTCGTGTGGAAGAGCGGAGAGAAACAATGGCAAAATTAGAAGCTGAAATGGCTGATGATAATGATTGAATTCAGAAATCAAAGTTTGGTTTCTGTGAGAGATTGAGAAGAATGTGCGAGATCTTCATAAAACATATACTTGTGAGAGTAAGGTTTACTGGCATAGACCAGGAGTGGCAGGTAAAGAGGTTACAGCATTAAGAAGTACAGAAGCATGTAACTATTTTATGCTGAGACAAGAGGAGACATGTCATTCAGAGGGAGTATTGGAGAGATGAGGATTGCTCCATTATGTATCGTGTGGTTATTCCACAATGGGGAAGGAGGTCTTGAGCTTGGTGTTGGCGTTACAACATTTCAGCATTTAAATTGCGAATAGCATACATGAGACAAATCTTTACCACTGATCGTGACCCCTTAAAGTTTTTGGAGAAGTTTAGGGAGAAAAATACCAGTCTGTTTCGATTCAGCTTATTATTCCTGCCATTCAGTTTGAAATTATATAGTTGGCAGGGCGAGAAAACCTACGTTTTGACACGTTCTGGAGACTTGGATGAAGAAAGACAAAGGCATTCTGTGGCCTGAGTAAAATGCCTGAAATCGAAACTAGTTGTGAAAATTTATATGCTCACCGTCAATGTATTGTATATGCATTTCAGTCTACTAATAGAGGAAGATTAGAAGGTCTAAAATGAATCCGCATTTGTGTATTGATGGATTATTTTATTAAAGATGGAATTGTGAGAATACTATCACTGTAAAAAGGTTATTTTCTCTTGGGTTTTTTTTAAGAGAGGTTTTAAAGGCAGAGGTACAGAACTGCTGTCTGAAAACAGTTGAAGTAAATAACTGAGAAAGCCTTTAGCTTTCCTTAAAACGGTGATAACAATGGAAGGGCAGTGGTAAGCTCTCCCAGACCAGGGTTTCTCATTTTGTTTTTAGCTGAAGCATTCAGAAGCTGCTGGGGATCCCAAAAGGGTTGGAAGTTACAATACATGATACCTTAATGCTTTTCTCTGAGATCTCTTTTGATGTTGTTTCCCCCTGGATTGGAAAACTGCTGTAAGGATCTGTATTTGAATATATCTTTGTGCAAAGCGGTGTATACCAAGTAGGTATGGTATCTATTGTGTGTATAAGTGTTCCAACATATAAGCTATCCCAAAATGTTCTTTTCTTTGATTGTATTTCAACTAAAGCATTTTAATAGATTATATTCTGCTTAATATCGAGTGGTTTGACCCGTCACAACGTATCTGGAACGCAAACTTCCCATCTATATTCAAAATAAGGAAAGGTTTGGGTCGAAGCGGCCTTCTTAAAACATTCTGAGGATCTGGTCTGGTCCACAACACTTGTACCGAGGGTTTTCTGACTGGCTCCTGTAATTGAAACTTTAGTGGAGGGGCTGGGGATGGTTTGTTGGAGGTTGTGCTGTGAGCGGCCTCAGGCATTCAGGGAGAACTGAGGATTTGGTGACTCAACTCTGGATGAAGCATGGGGACTGTAGTTAGAGCATCTGGGTCTGTAACATGAACAACAAATGGAGCAGAGGCTGCAGAGAGGCGAATCTATGAAACCACGCTGTGAGTGTGTGTGGTGAAAGAGATCTGCTGTATCCACATCGGGTTTTCGAGGAACAGCTTCCCAAGCTTCACTTAACCCAGGAGCAGAGTGTGAGGAGACCCTGACTGAACAAGGAGCTGGTCACAGAGCGGTGTCACCTCTTCAACACGACCTGCAGCTTCACACGAGGGAGAGGATGGTGCTGCCAGTGGCTGTTAGGGTCACTGTTTCATTCAACTTCCATGATCCAGAACTTTCCAGGCAGGACTAGGTGACATAGCCATCATTTTCCAGTATCTCAACATCAATGTCACCATTCGGTAATGGAGGATATATATAGTGGATGTGGTAAATAGATTGTTTCTCCCTCAGCAGGGAGCTGCCGGGTTTATCCAGTATAGCGGGATTCCCGATGGTGCACATAGCATCTGCAGAGTATTCGTGTCAATGGGGAGAGGTAGAGGAACTGAAGGAGCTCTCTCTCTATTAATGTTACAGTGTACCCATGCACAGTACATCATGATGATGAATACCGACTGTCCTGGCAGCAGTCACGACCTCTTCATTCAGAAGCAGTCAGCCATTCCCATCGTTATCGGGTCTCCACGTAGAAAGAAATGAATATATCTTGGATAAAGGCCGTCCCCTTGATGCACGTTTCAAAATACCATCCCCACCACCAATCAACCACATCAAAGTATTCCAAGTATACGGAGAGCAATGGGGTCACTTGGAGTGTCTGGGAGCTGACGATCAGGGATGGAGCAAAACCTCCCATGTCTGAACGGATCTGAGTGAACCCCCCAGTACACAGTATCATTAAGTCCTGTAATCCCTCTGCATTTCAGTAACATACCGCCTTCCATTTTTCCTGTAAATGGAATGACAGGTTATATCATGTTAAATTCCACCTGCCAAACTATTATCTACTGTCTTTACATCTCTGAATCTATTTGCAGACTCTCCACCCTCTCTTGATAATTTAATCTCTTGCTTATCACAGCGACATAACAATTATTTGAAGAGGTGACAAATAGGTTAGACCAGGGAAACCCAGTGGATGTGGTCTATCTAGACTTCCAAAAGGCCTTTGATAAGGTACCACACGGGAGGCTGCTGAGTCAGGTGAGGGCCTATGGTGTTCGAAGTGAGCTACTGGCATGGATTGAGGATTGGCTGTCTGACAGAAGGGATAAAAGATTCTTTTTCGGAATGGCAGCCAGTGACAAGCAGTGTCCCGCAGGATTCAGTGTTGGGGCCACAGCTGTTCACGTTATATATTAATGATCTGGATGAAGGGACTGGAGGCATTCTAGCGAAGTTTGCCGATGATATGAATTTATGTGGACAGGCAGGTAGTACTGAGGAAGTGGGGAGGTTGCAGAATGATGTAGACAGTTTGGGAGAGTGGTCCAGGAAAGGGCTGATGAAATTCAATGTGAGCAAATGCGAGGTCTTGCACTTTGGAAAAAAGAATACAAGCATGGACTATTTTCTAAACGGTGAGAAAATGCATAAAGCCGAAGTACAAAGGGATCTGGAAGTGCTAGTCGAGGATTCTCGAAAGGTAAACATGCAGGTTGAGTCCGTGATCAAGAAAGCGAATGCAATGTTGTCATTTATCTCAAAAGGGTTGGAATATAAAAGCGGCGATGTGCTGCTGAGACTTTGTAAAGCTCTGGTTAGGCCCCATTTGGAGTACTGTGTCCAGTTTTGGTCCCCACACCTCAGGAAGGACATACTGGCACCGGAGCGTGTTCAACGGAGATTCACACGGATGATCCCTGGAATAGTATGTCTAACATCGAGGAACGGCTGAGGATCCTGGGATATTATTCTTTAGAGTTTATAAGGTTAAGGGGAGATCTAATATAAACTTACAAGATAATACATGACTTGGAAAGGGTGTTTGCGTTAGGCGAGGAGACTAGGACCCGTGGGCACAGCCTTAGAATTAGTGGGGGGGTCAATTCAGAACAGAAATGCGGAGACATTTCTTCAGCCAGAGAGCAGTGGGCCTGTGGAATTAATTGCCGTGGAGTGCAGTGGAGGCCGGGACGCTAAATGTCTTCAAGGCAGAGATTGACAAATTCTTGATGTCACAAGAATTAAGGGCTACGGGGAGAATGCGGGTAAGTGGAGTTGAAATGCCCACCAGCCATGATTTAATAGAGGAGTGGACTCTGGGCCGAATGGCCTTACTATGTCTTATGGTCTTATGGACATCACCAAACTCAGCATTTGTATATCTGTTCCATCCTCCTGATCATTAAAATAGACTGTAAATAGTTGAGAACCCAGCGCTGGTCACTGTGTGACCCTACTGGTTACGTTCTCTAACTGATTTATCCTGAGTGCCTGCTTCCTGTATGATACCCAGGCCTCCCCCATTCCGAGGCAACACAGTCGAAGAGTTGAATAATAAAAAGGACCATCTGTGAGGTATCCAACCCCTCGACGAGGCTGATGTCAACGCGGCCTCTGTTCCACTTTCCTGCCATCTCTCCATCCTAAAACTCTAGTCTCTTGTTGTAGATTGCGCCATATGAAAAAAAATCCACTCCACATCTACACTTTCAATTACTTTTAGCATTTAACAGACTTCAATGAGATCTCCTTTCATTCTTATAAACTCGAGAGTATAGGCCTAAACTGCTCAATTACTCTTCATAAGAAAAACACATCAAATATGGAATCTATCTAATGAAGCTCTTCTGAATTGCCTCCAATGGAAATAGCTCATTCTGCAGGACGCCCAAACTGTAGTCCAGTTGCATCCTCACAAATGCCTTGCATAGCTACACCTACACTCCCACCTTTCTACTCTATCCTTTTATAAATAAACACTTAAATTATGCTTGCATTTCTCATTATTTGCAGTATCCGCGTGTAGGTTTTCTGTGATATGCAAGCAGACACCCAGATCCCTCTGCACCTAAGCACTTTGAACTTTCTCTCCATTTAGATAATAGTTTGTCTTTCTATTATACTGGTCAACTTGAATCGCTCCACATTTATTCACTTTAATTTTCCTTGCTAAATGTTGGCCCATTAACCCAACCTATCCATATGCTTTAAAATTTCTTGCATTATCATTCCGAAGTAATTTCCCACCAATGATAGTGTCATATGAAAAATTGGCATTGTATTTTCTCTCCCGTCAACCGAGTACAGTAATACCATCGATTGCAAATGGTTGAGGCATGAGTACTGAAATCAATGGCACAAACTGCATTTGTAAAAAGAAAATGACACATTTATTCCATCTACTACATTTTGTTGGTTAACCAATCCTCCATCCAAGCTAATAAATTACTCCTAAACCCATGTTGTCTGATCTTACCATTTACTCTTTGGAGAAGCGACATATCCAATGCCTTCAAGAAGACCAGATATGTTCCATCTCCAGGATTCCCACTATCCACCTCGTTTGTGACATCTTCAAATAACTCAAGCAAACAATTCAAACACGATTTAGCCTTCGCAAAACCATGTTGACTCTGACGAATTGTGGTTTGAGTTTGCAAATGTCCTGAACAATGGACTCTAAAACCTTGCCTTAAATTACAATATTTTATTGTTACACTTTAGTCCCTGATGTATACCATGATTACAAGTTTTTCCCTTTCGAAAACCTTCACGTTTTCTTTGAATTCCTGTTTATACAACAGACACGTGTCTAAATTACCTCTTCTTTTTTCATGAAAGAAGTCTCAGATAGTTTTTATCCTTATCCAATTCCCTTGCAAGTCTCGGTGGGTCTGAATGGCCTCCTGTTATCCCAGTGTAACAATCTCCAGTCACTGTATGACCTCTTCCAGTTCCGATGTTACAGACCTGAGGAGGCTGAATGGACTGATCCTGTTGCTGTTTAACAGGATACTTGTGCGGCATGGCCTACTGTTATAGGCTCGAGTGGCTGATTGGCCTCCTTCTGTAAATGTATATCAGGCTCCAGGGGTTGAATAGCCTCGTTCTGTTTTGGTGTAACAGGTTTGGAGGCCTGAATATTCTCCTGTTGTTCCTGTGCAACAGGCTGGAGAACGGAATGGATTCCTCCATTATCTGTGTAATTCACTTCACTTGTTAACTCCTTCTGTCATCTATGTTCAAATAAGAACATCTTTAATTTTTGTAAACTCCAATGGCTACTGGGTCAACCTGATCATCTTTTCGTTATAAGCTAGCACCTTCATTGCAGGAATCAGTTGAGGGAACCATCTCTGAGCTACTTCCAATATAACAACATCCTTTCTTCATTGAAGAGGCTAACTCTGTACACACTACTCCAGATGTGATCTCTCTGTACAGCAGCAGCAACACTTTACCAGCCTGCTGTAAAGTTCCCACCCATGTTAGAGCTGTCTCAGCTCACTGGGGGAATACAGAGCATAGTTGGAAGATCATTGTTCTTCTCTACTCCAACAGCATAACGGGAGATCTGGAGAAATTAAAGTTTGAGAAGATCATAAATGATGTGGCGATGTGATCTCTACGATTAATCTCCCCAGAGCCCACGTCATTCAGATTCCACAGAATCTAATAAGGTGGAGCGCGAAAAGAGCAAGAAGGAGCAAACATTGATGGGAGTTCTCTACTCCAACAGCATAACGGGAGATCTGGAGAAATTAAAGTTTGAGAAGATCATAAATGATGTGGCGATGTGATCTCTACGATTAATCTCCCCAGAGCCCACGTCGCTCAGATTCCACAGAATCTAATAAGGTGGAGCACGAAAAGAGCAAGGAGGAGCAAACATTGATGGGAGTTATATATCAAAGTGAAAGCTGCAAAACAAATGCTGGACATGCTATAAAACAGGAAATGAGATATACACATTTGTGGGGAGAAAGTGAGGTCTGCAGATGCTGGAGATCAGAGCTGGAAATGTGTTGCTGGAACAGCGCAGCAGGTCAGGCAGCATCCAGGAAACAGGAGAATCGACGTTTCGGGCATAAGCCCTTCTCAGGGCTTCTTCAGGTTTCCGAAACGTCGATTCTCCTGTTCCCTGGATGCTGCCTGACCTGCTGCGCTGTTCCAGCAATACATTTTCATACACATTTGTGGGTACTTCAGTAATAATGTACTGTTTAAATTATATCTAAACTGTGTTAACCCAATTGAATGCTAATGCGGGGGAAAATGGATTTTATGACCACGTGTGACATGGTTTACATGAACATTATGTCGAGCAATGAGCTCGAGATCAGGTTATTTAGGAATTGGTGTTGAGTGATCAGAAGAGCTAATTGAAAATTTTGCTGTAAAGGACCTTTTGGTAACAGCGACCACAATGTATTGTTTTTCTTTTATGCTGTTTGAGTACACGACAGTTTTTGTTTTATTTGAAGTAACCGTTATAAATCTGAGTCATGCAAGCCATGAAGGTGTAAGGAGAAAGTGGGGACTACAGTTGCTGGAGATCAGAGTCGGAGTGTGGTGCTGGAAAAGCACAGTCAGGCAGCATACTAAGAGCAGATAAATCAGTGTTTCGGGCATAAACCCTTCATCAGGAATGAAGCTGATGGGCCAAGGGGGCTGATAGGTAAATGGGAAGGGGGTGCGGCAGGAGGGCGGTACCTGGGATTGCAATAGATAGATGAAGGTGGGGTTGAAAGTGATAGGTGACGAAGGGACACAGAACGCCTCATATACTGCATCCATTCAACCCAATGTGGTCTTCTCTTCATTGGCGAGGCAGTAGGTCAATTTGTGGATCATTTGAGAGAACATCTCTGGGACAGCAACATTGAACAAAACCATCAACTTGTGGCTGAGCACTTTAATTCCCCTTCCCACTCTGCCAAGGACATGAGGGTCCTGGGCCTGCTCCATCGCCAAACTCGAGCCACCAGAAGCCTGGAGGAAGAAAGCCTCCTCTTCTGCCTTGGGATCCTTCAACCACAGGGGATCACAGTGGATTTCCTCATTTCACCATTTCCCCTAATCTCACCTTATCCTACTCCAACCTTCCAAATCAGCACCGCCCTTTTGAACGTTCCTATGTGTCCACCTTCCTTCCTATCAATCTGGTCCACCCTCCGACTATCACTTTCAACCCCACCTTCATCTACCTATTAGATGAACGGAGGAAGCTTAGGAAAATGCCAAGTGCTGCTCCAAACCAGTAGATTCAGAGAAATGTTGGACCAAGCAAAGTATGACCAAGAAACTGAGAAGAAAATCAGAAAGAGAAAAAGCGTGCAAATGAAAGAAAAACATAAAGACAGCGAAAAAGCGTCTATCAATGTATGAAAAATAATAAAAACAAGGTCAAATGTGGAACAGTTGGTGTGCGTTCAGGATAATTTATTGCAGAGAACAGAGAAATCGCAGGGAAATGAAACAGTTTCTTTGTGTCTATCTTCATGGAAGAATGTCCAGAAATCCTTCCAGAAATACCCAGTGAACATGGGACTTACGTAAGTAAAGTCTAAGATCATTCTTATCAATGTTGGGGTTATCTTTGTAAAGAAAGCTTTATTGAGTATTTATAAATCTGACAGACTCGATGTACTTCATACAAGAATTTCAGAGGAAGCATCAATAGAATGTTGATTGCATCGTGGAATTTCACTTTATTTTCTATCACATTCCCGAAAGGTATTTAGCCAATCTGGATAAGGCAAAGGTTATAAATATTATCCAACTGTTTAAGAAAGGATGAATTTGGAGAGTGGTGAACTACAGACCAGTTATCTTGTCATCCGACGTCTGATATCTGTTGGACTCGATTACAAAGAACATGCTACTAGATATTTAGAAGGTCATAACATAACTGGTGAATGTGAGAATGTACCGATGAAAGGAAAACCGAAAGTGGCAAACATTTTTTGGAATGGTTTGAAGATGATTCTTGGAGACATAGGCAATGAAGAACCAATGGATAGCGTATAGTTGGATATTTATGAGATTTTATTTAAGAACTCACACAGTAAGCTCATAAAAAAAGTTAAAGCGGGAGGTATTGAGAAGAACATATGCAAATGGGAAAGTAAAAATTAGGTTTACATTCATGTGAATGTAATTGGCATATAGAGGATGTCGTGCACCAGTTGCATCGAGTGTTGGTCAGACTAAATTTAGAGTAATGTGTATCGTTCGGAATCCCAATCTAAGAAAGAATATACTGACTACAGAGGAACTGCAAAAGGTATTCTACAAATTAATCCCTAAGTTGGCAAGTTTGTCTTACGGGGAAACTCAGCCTTAACCTCGAGTTTCAAAACATGAGAGGTGATTGTAGTGAATCTTAGAAACATCGAAAGGACTGAATAACAGAGTGACATGAAGAAGTACAAGTCGGCGAGATCGGGGAGAATCCCACGATATTCTACACGGACTAGTAGAACAGAATAATCAGCAAATAGTTAGTGTCCATTAGAAACCAAAGGGGCAATCTGTGTGTCAAGATGGAGAACATTGATGGATTGTTACATGAGACCTTCACATCTATTTTAATTGGGAGATGGAGGATGCAGGTACAGAATTCAAAAAGATGGACTGGAAAACTCTTGAACAGATTGATGTAAAATACGAGCAGGGATTTGAGGTTTTATTCTGTATAAATTTGGACCAATCTCCATGTCTGAATGAGTTGTATCATAGGCGGCTGTTGAGGTCAATGGAGGAAAGACCTTGACTGAATATCTTAATTAAAATCTGACCATGGGGGAGGTGCCAGAGGACTGGAGAACTGCTAATACGATTACACTTCACAGTAAGGGGGGGAGAGATAGACCAGGTAACTATAGACGAGTGAGTGTTAGATCACTGTTAAGGAAACTACTGGAGAAAATAGGGAAGGAGAAAATTGAACTCCAATCAGAGTCGCAAGGTTTGATCAGGGATAATCATCATGACTTTATCAGAATGAAGCCACATCTCATGGATTTGATTGAATTAGTTTGAGGAGGTCGATTGTTTAGTTTTGTAGGAAGGCCTTTGACAAATTTCCAGCTGGGAAACTGAAAAATAATGTAAAATCTCACAATATGAAGGATAACTTGACAAGTTACAACGAAATTTGTCTTAGTGGCAGGAGGCAGAGGGTAGTGGGAGAAGGTTGTTTGAGCGACTGGAGACCAGTGTCCCCTGGTGTACCACAGGGATCAGTGCTGTGTCCCTTATTGTTTGTGTTATTCATAAAAAATATACATGTGAATGTGGAGGGGGTTAGGTGGAGAGTGGGGGAGGTGTGATAAGTAAGTGTATATTTGACATAAAGATTGACCGGTTCGTTCGCAGTGAGGAGGAAGGCCTTAAGTTACAGGAAGATGCAGATGGAGTGGTCAGATGGGCACATCAATGGCAGATGGAATGTAGCCCTGATAAATATGAGGTGATGCACTTTGGGAGAAGGAACCAGGCAGGGGAGGACTCAGTGAATAGCAGCACACTGGGAAGCTCAGATTCTGCATCTCCACACATCCCTGAAAGTGACTGGACAGGTTAATGCTCAAAAATGTGTTGCTGGAAAAGCGCAGCAGTTCAGGCAGCATCAAATGAACAGGAGAATCGACGTTTCGGGCCGATTCCTGAAGAAAGGCTTTTGCCCGAAACGTCCATTCTCCTTCTCCTTTGATGCAGCCTGACCTGCTGCGCTTTTCCTGCAACACATTTTTAAGCTCTGATCTCCAGCATCTGCAGTCCTCACATTCTCCTGGAAAGGTTAATGGAATAGTTAAGAATTGGACCTTGGGTGTAGCGTTTCCAAATCAGGATGTAGATTATAAGGGCAATACAGGGCTTTGGTTAGGCCAAAATGGAGTACTGTATGTAGCTCCGGGACCCACATTACAGGAAGGATGTGATTGTACTGGAGGGGATGCAGAGGTGATTCACCAGGATGTTCCCTGGGATGGAGCATATCAGCTATGGAGAGAGGCTGGATAAGCTCGGGTTGTTTACTTTGGAGCAGAGAAAGCTGAGGGGTTAGTGATTCAGAAGGGTAAGATTATGAGGGACATGGACAGGGTGGATAGATAGCAGCTGTTCCTTTTAGTCAGAGCGTCAAGAACAAAGGAGCACACTTTTCAAGTGAAGAGTTTGAGGTTCAGAAATGATTTAAACATTTTTTGACCTCGAGGTGTGGGTTTCTGGGATTACTTCCTGAGAGGGGAATTATCACGGGTAATCTCACAATCGTTAAAAAGTACTTTGACAAGCACTTGGAAGCGTCATAACATTCCAGGCTATGGGCCTGGTGTAAGAAAGTGGGACTAGCATAGATCGTGCTGCATTTCTGTTGGCACAGAGTCTATGCTCCTGTGAGTGTATGTGGAAGGTCAATTATTGAGCAGTTTAAGGCAGGAATTGATGGGTTTATGAAGAGTTATATTCAAAAACGTTATAAGAGTGAACTATAATAGCTTGTTAAATTATGTCAATGTGAGAAATATGAGAAATCAAGTGCAGTTTCCTTACAGTTTGAAATCAGAGAATTGAGAATGGGGAACAGGGAAATGGCAGAATTATGAAGCCACTACTTCAGTTCTTTCTAACAATACAAGGAAAACCAAGTCCGGTGTGGGAAAATGATAGAGTACATGGAACATAGAAAATAGTAAGTAAATGGTTTAGCAGAAATTATTGTGGCTGAAAGTGATAGTCATAGACAACACTAACATAGATTTATGAAATGGGCATTATGTTTGAGAAACAGACTGGGAGACAAATGAAAGAGAAGCAATGGATGTAAAATATTTTGATTTTTAGAAAAATGTTGGTAAAGCTCCAAGCCCAATTTGCAAAATCGAATCTGAGTGGATTGGGGCTACTATATGGACATGTTTCTGGAATGGGACAGCTGGCAGGAATCAGTGAACAGAAATAAACAGACTCGTCAAGCATCAGCCTGGCATTGTCTGTAAGGTATGATTCTGTGAGTATGACTGTGTCCCAGAATCCCCATGACATTCCCCGGATATCTCCTGTCTCATCAGCAGGACGGACACAGCAGAAGTGGCGGCACACTGGGTTACAGTTGGAAGGGAATTGTTTTTGGAGTACTTAACAGTGACTCAGTATCCCATGAAGTCTCATGGCATTAGTTTGCACATGGGAAAGGAAACCTCCTGCCGATTACCATGTACAAGCCTGTCTCAACTGATGAATCAGTACTCCTCCATGCTGACCAACACTTGGAGGAAGCACTGAGGGTAGCACGGGCGCAAGAAGTATTCTGGGTGGGGGATTTCAATGTTCACCACCAACAGTATCTCAGCTACAGCATTTCTGATCGAGCTGGCCGAAAGGATATAACTGCTGGACTGGTTCTGCGGCAGGTGGTGAAGGAACCAACAAGAGGAAAATACATACTTGACCGCAGCCTTACTAATCTGCCAGTTGCAGAAGTATCTGTCCATTACAGTATCGGTAAGAGTGACCACCGCATAGTCATTGTGGAGACAAAGTCACAACTTCACATTGAGAATAACCTCCACCATTTTGAGTGGTACTATCACGGTGCTCAATAGGGCAGACTTCGAACAGATCTAGCAGCTCAAATCTGGATGTCCATAAGATGTTGTGGGTCATGAATCGCAGCGGAATTGTACTCCCGCATAACCTCATGGCCTGGTATATTCGCCTCGCAACAAATGCCAGAAATCCAGAGGATCAACATTGGTTCAATGGAGTATGCAGAATGGCAGGAGCAGCACAAGGCATACCTGACAATGAGGTGTCAGCCTGGTGAAGCCACCAAACAGGATTACGCCAAACAGCATAAGCAGTAAGTGATAGACAGAGCTAAGTGATCCCACAAGCAACGGTTCAGATATAAGCTCTGCAGTCCTTCCACATCTAGTCGAGAAATGTTGGGGACAATTAAACAATTCACTGGAGGAAGAGATTCCACAAATAACCCCTTCCTCCATGATGGATGAGCCCCGCACTTCAATGTATAAGATAAGGCTGATCCATTCGCAACAATCTTCAGTCACAAATGCTGAGTGGATGATCCATTTCAGCCTCCGCCAGTGGCCCTCAGCAATTCAGTTACCAGTCATCAACCAATTCGATTCAGTCCACGCGATACACAGAAACGGTTGGAGATACTGGATACTCCACAGGGTCCATAATCTGACAACATTCTGGCAATAGTACTGAAAACGTGTGCTCCATAACTTGCCAAACTGTTTTAATACAGTTACAACAATGGCTTTTCCTGATTATGTGGAAAATTACCTCAAGTATCTCCTGTCTATAAAAAGCAGAACAAATCCAAGTCGGCCAATTACCACTCCATCAGTCTACTCTCGAACATCAATAAAGTGCTAGAAGGTCTCAGTGTTTTTAAGCAGCAATCGCCCAGTTTGATCTCCACCAGGCCCACTCAGCTCCTGACCTCATTACCGTGGTTCAACATGGACAAAAGAGCTGAATTCCAGCGGTGCAGTGAGAGTGACAACCCTTTAAATCAAGGCTGCGTTCGATCCTGTGTGGTATCAAGGGGCCTGAGCAAAACTGGAATCAATGTGTATCAGAGGCAAACTCCCCGCTGGTTAGAATCATACTTGACACGTAGGAAGATGGTCATGGTTGATGAAGGTCAGTCAACTCAGCTCCAAATCTGTAGGAGTCCCACGAGCAGTGAACAAAAACTTCTTCAGGGCTGCTTCATCAAAGACCTTCCCTCCATTTTAAGGTCAGAAGTGGGGATGTTCGCCAATGATTGCACAATGTTCTGCAACATTTGTGGCTCCTCATATACTGAAGCAGTCCATGTTCAAACGCGACAAGATATGGACAGTATCCAGGCTGACACGTGGCAAGTAATATTCAGCCCACACGAATGCCAGACCATGACCATCACCATTAAACTACAATCTAACCTGGCCCTTGGCATTCAATGGTGTTACTCTCACTGAATCCCCCAGTATCAGATTCCTGGTGGGTAATCATTGCTCAGAAACTCAATGGTCTCGCCACATGAACACAGTACCTATAAGGGCAGGTCCGAAGCTAGGAATACTGTGGCGAGTAACTCACATCCTGACTTCCAAAAGTCTGTCCATCGTCTATAATGCATAAGTCAGAAGTATAATAGAAAACTCCCAATTTGCCTGGATGAGTGCAGCCCCAACAACACTCAAGAAGCTTTATACCATTCAGGACAAAGCAGCCAGTTTGACTGTCCCTTCATCCACAATGCTCCACCATCAACGCTCAGCAGCAGCAGCAGTGTTTTACTATCCACATGCTGCAATGAAATGATTCACCAAAGATCCTCAGAGACCATCTTCCCATCTCACGACCATGTCTATCTAGAAGGACAAGGGTTACATATGAATGGGAATATCATCTTCAGGTTCCCTCCAAGCCATTCACCATCCTGACTTGGAAATATATCACCGCTCCTTCACAGTCACTTGGTCAGAATTCTGGAATTCCCTTCCTAATGGCATTGGAGGTCAACCACAGCAGGTGGACTGCAGCGTTCAACAAGGCAACTCACCACCACCTTCTGGAGTGCATCTAGGGTCAGGTAATAAATGCTGGCCCAGCCAGTGACACCGAGATTCACGAAATAAATAAATTGAAATTAACAGAGGACGGTTGCTGAGGTGTCGCAGGGATCGGTGCTTTGGGCCCAGCTGTTCACAATGCCCTTTAAACATTTGGTTGCTGTATTCAGATACAATATATCCCAGCCTGCTGACAGCACTAACGGATGTGGGATTGTGAGTGGGTGAGGAGGATGTAAAAAAGCACAGAGAAGGCTAAGACAAGTGGAGTGAATGGGTAATACGTGACAGATGGAGAACAATGTGGATAGAGGTGACGGTATGCCCTTTGATGGAAATGATAAATTGGCAGCCTACCATTTGAAAGGGATTGGTTGAAACATGTTGATCTACAAAGGGACGTATGGTCCTTTTTGTTGTTTTCTTCTGCATAAACTTCTGAGGCCCATGCAGCGCAGTGAGTTCTGCAACCAGAAGTCAATACTGGACATGACATTGGCACGCTGACCAGTGTACACAGACACACCAAGTGGGGAGCTGTAACACTGAAAAGGGTCTGCAACTCCTTGTACACCAGTCGCTGAAAGCAATATTGCAGAAACAGAAAGCAGTGAGGAAGATAAATGGTGTGTTGGCCTTCATTTCAGGGGGATCTGAGTCCAGGAGAAAGGGTGTCTTACTGCAGCTGTCCAGGGCCTTGGTTAGATATCATCTCGAACATTGTGTAATATTGTGGGGAGTTTTGGTCTCCTTACCTAATAAAGGACAAACCTGACATTGATGGAGAGCAGTGACTGATCTCTTGGATGACGGGCTTGTTGTGGGAGCAGAGTTTGGGGTGACTGGGCCAGTATTCCATGGGGTTTAGGAAAATGAGCGGAGATCTCAGTGAAATATACAAAACTGTGACAGGGTGAGACAGATTGGAAGCAGGGATGATAATTCCCCTGACTGGGTCGTCTAAAACAAAGGGCCACAGTATTCGGTACAGGCAGTCACTCTGCATTGAGATGAGAATAAATGTCTGCACTCACTGATTGGGAAACCTGGGGAATTCGCTCGCAACTGGAATCCAAGACACTGATTATAAATAAGGATTTAGAGGCAGTAAAGGGATGGTGGGAGAGCAGGAGTACGGTGTGGAAATGAAGGGCCAGCCATCATTACATTGAATTGGTTAGAAAACTCGATGGACCAAACGTACTACTGCACCGCCTATTTTATAGCTTCCCAAGGTTACTCACATTAACGGATATGTATATTGTGTGGGGTAAGTGCATTGAGGATATTTTTGCCATGAACTAGAATGGGGAGGCGAAATGTGATGTATGACCTACTCCTTTCCCGCTGTTTCTGTGCAGTCTGTGGCAAAGCTCGGTAAATGTTGTCACAGGCTCTCAGATGTTAGGAAGGAGGTCTCTGCAGGGTCGACAGGATTGTGTTCCCATTCCCTTTTCCGATACTGATGCTGAGGCCGGGTGTTCTGTCCGGTTTCATCCTTTCAGACCTCGGAGTAGTTTGATACAAATGAGTGCCCTTGCTTGACCGTTCAGAGACCATTGAAATGTTTATCGCATGTCAGGGTCTTTGGAGTCACTTTTAGGCCAGCCCATGAAATCATGGGAGATTCACTTCCTAAAAGTACATTGGAGGAGGAAATTCTGTTTACAATCCATATTGGCTTCAAGGTCACTGTTACTGACCCCAGATTTTAGATCTCGATATTTTATTAATTGTCTTTAACTTCCACTAGCTGCCAGAAAATTAGACTGGTCTGGATTAGTAATCCAGTGACATTACCACAACAGCACCATCTCCACATGGGGACCTTTCAAAAACCACACTGAGCAGGTTATTACTGTGCTGCTTGACAGCTCTGTCAAAAAGAACTCCCACCAATTTGACTGTCGTGATGAGACTGAGGAGGTGGTAATTGGTCAGATTGTAATTATTCCCGTTTTAGGGGACGGGATTTAGCTGAGTAATTTTCCACATTGCCAGGGAGATGTCAGAGTTTGAGCTGGAATGAAAAAGCTTCCCCCGGGACACGGCTTGCTGTGCAGCACAAGTCTTCAGTCCCATTGCAGGAATAGAGTGAGAACCCATTGCCTGTGTTATATCTACTGTGTTCACCTGTTTCTCCATGTCACGTGCAACGAATCAAATTTGTTGAAGACTGGCATCTGTGGTTTTGTGGGCATCATGATGAGGGTGAGGTGTATCATCGACTCAACGCTTCTGCCAGAATATGGTGCAGATAAAACATACTTCTCTTTTACACTGATGTGCAGGTCTGTTCTGTTATTTCGGATGGGGATGTTTGTGGAGCCCTCTCCTCCAGTCATTTGTTTAATCATCCATCATCATTTATGACTGAACGTGACAGGACTGCAGAGCTTCGATCAGATCTGTTGGTCAAGTCTGGTAGCTTTAATGAGTTAGCATCACGTTAAAGTTCATGTGATTCTGACTCTGACATGTTTACCCACATTCGTCACTAAGCCATAGATGGTGTTGATGGTAGAACTGTCAGACTGAGGTGTTACCATGGCAAAAAGTTTCAGGTTGTGGCTGAATGCAGGTCTGCTTCTCCTGCTGCAGTGTCTACAGCACTACATGAATACGCAGTTTCGAGCTGCAATATCTGCAAAGCAATTCTGTTGTCTGTTCCCCAATTCTCACTGAGACGCATTCACCCATCAGCCCTGCACTCTTTGACCTAACCTGGTTTCTGATGTGGAAATACTTCCATTTTCAAACTCTCATTCTGCTGAGTGTCTGTCTGCCGGGTCTTGCTTCCAATCTGACACATTCTGCAAAAGCATTTACCTGATCTTAATTCAAATATTTAATGCACCTGAATCTTTTTCCTTGAGAAATTCCATCTTTTGTGTTTAAAGTGAATGTTTTCCTCTGTTTCTCTTCCTGACCATCATTTAGAGCACTGTCGTGTCAGGGATGCCAGCGCCATGTAGTTTCAGAGCCAATGAATTCTCTGGATTCCCAATCATCTTCACCACATTGTATGTTTTCTCTTTTGGTTTGATGCCTTATCACTCATGGCTGCCTTGTTCTCCCATGAGTATGTTTCAAGTTCTTGGGGTTGCATTTCTGGTATTATCTTCCGAATTATTCCCAGAAACTCCTCCCATTGCTGCTCCATGGTCTTTCCTGCTCATCTCCCCTTCCAATTAACTCTGGCCAGCGATGCCCGCATGTCTTTGTAGTTACATCATGTAATTATAACCACATTACATCTTGAAGAGAACGTTAGATATAAACTGAAAGAAGGAGTTTTGAGACATGGGACACGAAGAATAATTGGTGGATTCTTAACTAGATACAAAGGGAGAACGAGAGAGAGGATATAGATATGGAGATGTGGAAAATGAGAAAACTACATTATCGAAAGAAGTAGATGAAAATCCCCCAATGTTTTGGCAATGCCTGTGTGCTGTGGTCCTTTGTACAGTGCATGTACAACAGAGTAATATGTTCAAATGCTGAGTCTGATGCCAGAATATTTATCTCCAATAATATGACAGACACTAGCTTTGGAAAGAACCCAGCGGGCCAACATATTGAAGTCCTGGTAGAAAGGGGATTATCTGAAATAAGTTGGGACACTAGAATCAAGAATTTGGAGCACGCATCCTGGTAAGAATGAGAGATTAGAGTTGGGAATCCCAGAAAAGGAGGGAACGTTGAGAGGATCAAATCATTTTTAATGTTTTATCAATTTTATACATCATATGCATTATTTTTCGTTAACTGTGTCTCTGTTGCTCATTTACAATGTGTTGTGCACTTGTGAAAAATGTTACTTATCTGCACACACTCATTGATTTAACAGTGTATATAAAATCACTTCTCCACCATTGAGACTGTCCTGTTGTCGTGTTACGAGAATACATGAACACTAACTAGCCACCAAAAGACTTGACGCACTTTCACTATGTTCCATACATACAGACAAAGAAGGGCACCACTTTGACTGGGACAAAGCACACACACATGCGAATACACGCAAGGACCTTCTTAGAGGAATGGCAATCTAACCAGAAGTCCATCAATAAACGCATCAATTTAGATCCTGTCTACATTCTTTTGTTAAAATAACCGGAAATGACATCACCCACTTTAATAAACCAAGATCTATAAATAGAGAGGCTGGGCATACCATCAGAGCTTCAGCAGAGACTCTCACTAATTATGTTACCTAGTCATGGTGACGAAACTTCTGAAAACAAACCGTTAAGATCAGCGAGCTTACTTGCATGCATATAAATTGTTATTTTTTTTTATTAGTGGAATTTAGGAGTTCTCTGTCGCTCACGTTTTAACAGATTATGATGTGAGGTGAGCTTTTCTGTGTGTGTGGTTTTAATTAACAGAGGGGTCAACATTGATGTCATAACAGTTTGGGGCCTTGTCATATGGGATTTGCACAGACTTGAACAGATTTGAGATACAAAAGGTCCCAGCAAATTCCAACTCATTGCAATTAGTGACTTTGATCTTCATATAAAACCAGTGGGAAAATTCGTTTAATTTTGTTACTTGTGGTTGGTTAAATTAAAAGTGAGGGAAATGTCTTTTAACATTACTAAAGAGGTTCCCAAATTTTCCAAGGAGGTTTAGAAAGACAGAAAGAGGACATTTTTTAGAATTAGCAAATAGGTTGGAATTGGGTTTAACCAGGGAGAAAAGGGAAGCTGAAATTGTAATGGAGTTGGTCAAGCACTTTGATGTATAAGAAAAATAGGCAACTGCAGTAGAGTTCGAAAAAAACTTACATTGCAAATGTGGCAACTGCAGTTAGAAGATAAATAAAGGGACGGAAACAGAGAGAGAAGAAAGAAAAAGAGAAAAAAAAAGAAAACGAGAGGGGAGTTGAAATTCAGAAGTTGGGAATTAGACAAGAAAGTTAAATTAACAGGATGGAGATGAAGGGAGAACGTAGGGATGTATACAACTATGTTAGTAACTTGCCATATTTCGGTGAGAAAAATGTCAAAACCTTTTTTTATTTCATTTGAAAAAATGTCTAGGCAGATGAAGTGTCCAGTGAACTTGTGGGTAATGCTAGTTCAGACTAAGCTGGTGGGCACAGCTGGTGAGGCATGTGCAGCGCTGTCAGATGAGGGGTCAAGAGATTATCAAGATGTCAAATTTGCTATTTTGATTGGTTATGAATTGGTACTAGAAGCAGATAGACAGAAGTTCAGCAAAATAGAGTCGGAACCAGGTCAGACCTCTATTGAGTTTGAAAGAATTAACCACAGTCATTTTGATAGGCCTTAAAAATTGATAAGACCTGTAAGGCTTGAAGGGATATTTGTGCTGGAGAAGTTAAAATACTCACTTCTAAAGATATTAAGAATTCATGTGAATGTACAGAAAGTTCAAGAAGTGAGAAGCGCGGCAGAAATGGCAGGTAAATATGCATTGTGGCATTTGATGATATTTAGCTTCTGGCAGGATTTTTAATCTGTAAGGGATAGAAATTGGAAGAAGGGAAGATCACAGATTACAACGCGAACAGTAGCGCACAATAGTTTACTACAGAAGGAAAAAATAGCCCATGGGGGTTGAAAGGTGGTGAAAGGCCTCAGGTGTTCTCACTATAATGGAGTGGAGCACATAAAATTACAGTGCTGGTGGCTTCAGAAGGGCACAGGGAAAAAGTTGTTTTCGCTGCAGTAAGCTGGGACACGCCGTGTTCTGCGTTGAAGGAAGACACTTTGGGGAAAGATGTGGTAGAATAGGCTAAGCCTAGTGGCATTACTGAAACTGGTAAAGGAGAACCCAAGTGGAGCCGAGGAGCTGCAGAAAATTCTACAGCCTATTCACTGGCTGGATATGGAGGCAGTGCCTGATCTCTCTGAAGAATTCGCCTCTGTAGATAAAGTTTACTCAGAAAGAACAGGGGGAGAAGGACAAGAAATTATAATTTTGTGAGATACGGGATCTGCTTAGTCTCTAATAGTTGAGAAGTGAGGCGCCGGAAAAGCACAACAGATCAGGCAGCATCCGAACAGCAGGACAATCGAATATCAGGCAGAAACCCATCGTCAGGAATCTGGTGGGGCGACAAGGGGGCTGAAAGATAAATACGAGGGTAGTAGCTGGGCTGGTGGTAGGGGCACTGGGAAGGCAACAAGAAGATGTAGGTGGGAGTGATCGTGATAGGTCTGAGGGAAGGGTGGAGTCGGTAGATGGAAGCGAAGATGGCCAGTTAGGGCAGTTCAAGAGGGCAGTGCTAGGTTGAACGGTTGGATCTGGGAGAGGTTGGTGGAGGGGAGATTTGGAATTTGGTGAAATCAACGTTGATGCTGTACAGTTTGAGGGTTCCAGCTGTCCTACCACCTATAGGTATCCTATCTCCCTCCTCTCCGACCGATGACCATCACACCCCACCTGCATCTACCTAGCGGCTTCCAAGCTCCCTTCCACCCAGCTCTACCCCAACCCTCCCATTTATTTCTCAACCTCCTTCCCCCTCCCTTACCCCCCACTTTCCTGATGAAGGATTTATGCCTGAAATGTCAACGCTCCTGCCCCTCAGATGCTGCCGATGTGCTGTGCTTTTCCAGCCCCACACTTTTCAACTCTCATTTCCAGCATCTGCAGCCCTCACTTTCTCTCACCCTCTAATGGTAAGAGATGAAAGTTTTTTCACTATTTCTGGCATGTTAATCAAGAGCGTGATAATTTGTGGAATGGGGACAGAAATTAAGCATTCCCTTTTGTAACATCCGGATGGAATGCCAAGTTAAGATTAGGGAAGTAACAGTGACAGTGAGTAACAGAGTGTCAGTTCCAGGAATACAGTTTGTTCTTGGGAACGATTTAGCAGGAGGCGAGGTGGGAGAGGCACCCCTTGTGGTGGAGAAGTCAAACGAAGACTAGGTAATTGGTGAGTTAAAAGAAAATTACCAAGGAATTTTTCCAGACTGTATAGTAACAAGATCCCACTGTCATAAGTTACAGCAGGAAGGAAAAACGAAAGAAAAAGACAAATGAGTTGATGCTCAGTGAACTGACACCCTGTTTGATGTAACGGTGCAGAAAAAAACCTGAACAGGCAGAGGATCAGGCAGAGGTGTTTAGCCCAGAAAGGCTAATAGACTTACAACAGATATATATACACACACATACACATGCACACACACAGAAAAGGAATCAGAATATATTATCGAACGTTATTAACTTAAAGATAGAATCCTAAAATTAAAATGGAGACCCCGATAGGTTACTGCAGAAGGGAAATGGGCCGAAGTGCACCAGATTGTGTTACCGGTAGCATACAGTGTTATGGGTAGCACATAAGCTAATTGCAGGCGGTCAGCGAGGTGTACAGGAGACTCAGGCTAAGGTACAGAAGCATTTCCAGTGGCCTGGAATGCACAAGGACGTAGTTAATTTTTTTTTGTACATGACATACATGCCAAATTGTAGGTACGTCACAGGCAGTAATAAAACCAGCACCTTTGTTGCCAATTCCTACATTCGAAGAACCTTTCACGTGGTTTATGATTAATTGTGGAGTTCCCGTTTCTAAAATAGAAGTGGAAACCAATATTTGCTGACCATAATGGATGCGTGTAGCAGATTTCCAGAGGTAATTCCATTAGTGATTGTTAAGATAAAAAGGGAGGGGGAGGGGTTTGTAGCTTTCTTTACCCACTGTGGACTACACAGAGAGATTCAGTCAGACCAAGGGTCTCATTTTACCGCTCTGCTGTTTAAGGAAGTCATGGATAGCTTCAGCATACAGTGTTACAAATCAAGTGCGTCCCATCCTGAATCCCAGGGAGCCTTGGAAAGTTAGCATCAGACGCTGAAGACCGTGTTAACAGCGTACTATTATGATTACCCAACTGATTGGAATAAAGGTATCCCATTATATTGTTTGCCATTAGAGATGCCCCAAATAAATCTACTCAGTTTAATTCCTTTGAGATAATATTAGTATATGAAGTGAGAGATCCTTTGAAATAAATTAAATATAAATTGACAGGACCGAAGCTGGAAATCTCACAATTGGATTATGTGTGTGAGGTGAAGGGGAGTATAGATGGAGTAGCTGAGTTAGCAAAACTGTATCTGAAGAGAGCAACATAGAGTGAAGCAGGTGGCAGATAAAAACTCTGAAACTTTGAAGATTTCCCGTGGCGATGACATATTAATATTGCCAGCAGTGATAATAAATTCCTTCAAAGCCAGGTTTAGTTGCCCATTTCAAATTAAGAAAAAAGTGGAGTCCGTTAAGCTATCTAGTAAAGATACTGGAGATGACAAAAAACTTTATCGAGTATTGCATAAAAATGAATAATGCACCATCCACATTTAAAGAAAAATGCAGAAATATTGGGGACAGAACAATGCCAGGAGGCATTTGAGAATTTTAAAGCAGGTTTAATCACCACACCAGTTTTATCTGCACCAATATTTTGAAACCCTTTGAAAATTGTGTCTGATGCTAGGGATATAGGGGTCGGAAATGGATTGATGCAGAAAGATGATGATGGAATTGAATGTCCAACTGGCTACTTGACGAAAAAAACTCAATATCCACCAGAAATAAATACAACATCTCCATTATTGAAAAAGAATGATTGAGTTTTGTACTGGCCTGACAGTATCGTAATGTTTACATGACGAATAAATTGTCGGAGACTGTTGTGGACAACAATGACAAACTCATGCATTTTTTTGATATTTAAAGACCAAAGTATGTGACTATTTCATGGCAGTCTTATGTTACCGACTTTAAACTTACAAAATGGATATGCTGTGAGTCGTAAAAATGTGACAGCAGATGTGTTATCGTGAATTTAAAGGAAGAAGTGTAGATAAGATTTGACTTATTCCAGTGTTATATATGTGTGCAGAATTAATATGTACGGCATAACTGAGATAAATACTTTTGTATTTCATAAAAATGGGATTACGAATTAGAGGAAAATAAATGAAGCCATTTTTTCATTCTGATGGTTCAAATTTGTTTTCCTGAAGGGGGGAGATGTTATGAAGCCGAAAGCATGTCTGGTCACTTTAAGACAGAACGGGTCTTGCTGAATAGAAAGCACAGCCACAGATGCCAGCTAAAGGTCAGACTGTTCCAAATGTAACAACTAGCCGGGAAATGGATAGCTAAGTTTTGGTTGCTGTTTTGACAGCAATTCAAATGCAATCAAGGAGTTTAAATAACTCTCCGGATACCAGAAGCCAACAGAATGTGAATATTATTGTTTGGACACCTGGAAAGCAGTCGAATTATGAGAATTATTTTATCATGGGGAGCATATAAACCCAGCATTTTGAACACTAGAGGGAGAGCCACTGCCATCCAGAGAGAGAGTAACTGCTGTAGAGCAGGAGTGCTAACTGGCCATCTCAAACCCTCTCTATCAAAGATACATGTTCTTGTCAAACCTACTTGAAGTAAACAAAATATGACCCAGGGAGATCAGCAGCTGGAAGAGTGAACACAGCGGGGAAGATGGAGACTGCGTTGTCTTGAGATTGTAATGTTTAATAAGTTGGTTGTTGGATCAGCATATTTTCGCAGACTTTGAGTCAGATAGTAAGTAGTTAAGAAAAGAGGGGTTTGTATTTGTGAATAGTCGTTGTTTAGTGTTCACTATAAAAGTTAAGAAACTAACTTGTTATTTTTTTTAAAAAACGTGGAATGTAGGAGATCTGTGTTACTCATATTTTAACAGATGGCGAGGTGAGGGGAACTTTACTGGGTATTTGGTTTTAATTAACAGAAGGGTTCGACTCCACCTTCTAAATGTTTATCCACGCTAACCCCATTTCCCTGCAGCTGGCCCATATCCTTCTAGTCCTTTCCCATCAACATATTTATCCAAATGCGTTTGAAATGTTGTTAAAGTACCCCCCTCAACCACATCTGCTGGCAGCTCATCCACACACCATCCCTCTGTGTAAAGAAATGACCCCCCAGTTTCCCTTTTATTCCTTCCCCTCTAACCTTAAACTGATCCCTTCTCGTCCTCGATTCTCTACACCTTGGAAAAAGACTGAGAGCATTAACCATATCCATACCCCTCATGATCTTATACAGCTATATAAGGTCCCCACTCAGTCTCCTCCACGCGAAAGAAAATGCCCTACCTCTCCCTATAACTCAGACCATTGGGTCCTGGCAACGTCCTTGTAAATTTCTTCTGCGCTCTGTCTAATTTAATAAAATCCTCCCTATAACAAGGTGACAAAACTGAACACAAAACTCCAAGTGCGGCCTTAACAAAGTCCTGTGTAACTGCAACATAAATTCTCAACTTCTATACTCAATGTCCTGATTGACGAAGGCCAGTGTGCCAAAAGTCTTCTTCACTGCCCTGTCTAACTATGACCCCACTCTTAGAGAACCATGCACGTGAACGCCAAGGTGTCTGCCCACTGCCAATCTTAAGGCTCTCCCATTCACCATGAAACTCCTACCTTGATTTGAGTTTCCAAAATGCAAGACTTCACGCATCTATATGAAATTTCATTGCCATTACTCGGCCCACTTCCACACCTGATTAATGTCCTGCTGTAATTTCTGATAATCTTCCTCACTGATCACGCTCCCACTTATTTTAGTGTCATCTGCAAACTTACTAATCATGCCTTGTACATTCTGAACCAAATCATAGATACTAATCAGCTATGGACCCAGCCTCCGGTCTGACCTTCATCCTTCCACTAAACCCTCTGCTTCCTACCATCAAGCCAACTGTGTATCCAGTTGGCCAGTTCCGCCAGCATTCCGTGCGATGTAACCTTCCTGAGCAGTCTGCCATGTGAAACCTTATCAAAGGCCTTAGTGAAATCCATAGAGACGACGTCTACCACTCTGCCCTCGTCAACCTTCATGGTCACTTCAACAGCGAACTCTCACAAATTTGGGAATCATGATCTCCCACTCACAAGTGTATGCTGACTGCTTCGAATCAAACCCTGTGTAAGTAATGGGTGCAGTCAATGGTATGCTGTCCTTCATTGCAAGATGATTCGAGTACATAAGTAAAGCCATCTTCCGGCTGTTGTAGAGCCTTGCTGAGAGAGTATTTGGGGCACACTCTACAGAGTTGATCTCCTTTGTAAGGAATGATCTCCTTACCACAGACACGGGTGATGGTAACATGAAGATGGAGTGAAGAAGCTGAGTGTTTAATCTGTGGAGCTGTGAGAGATGAAGTAATGGTGACGCTGACACACGAGGAGTGGCAGCAATGTCTCTTTTATTTATTAAAGAGACATTGATAGGGAGAGAAATTCCATACTTTACCAAGGGTTGATTGGTTTGATTTATTGTCACGTGTACTTCAGCACAGGGAAACACTTTATTTATAAGCAGTGGAGGCAGATCATAGTCAGCATGGCCAGGCAGATCATAGGGTGGAAATAGACTTGGACGGATTAAGACATCCCGGTTACAGTAAACAGGGCATGTACTCAGCAAGATCAACATGAACAAGATCAGCATTATTGAACTTAGAGATCCCATACATCAGTCTAACGTGACTTTCCCAATAGTTTATATGCCTAAATTTACTCTCCCCATTTATTGTGCATACTGAACGTTATGTTGTTCACAATCCCCAACAGTAGCCACAATACATTTCATTTGAAACAGGTAGCCATTCCCACCAGCTTTCGCCCTACATAGAGAACATGTGGCTGGTTTCTCGGAGATGAAAGATGCCTTCTTGAGACTTCAAACAAGACATATGGCTTCTCTCCTCACCGCGAGAAAACCAAGTTAAAGTCCCATGTGTGTATCATCAGCAACAGAACCACGAGGAATAACATGGAGCAGTCTGTCTGTGCAGCCTCTGCTCCACTTCTTCATCATGTTAGAGCATCAATTAGGAGACAGTGAGGACTGCCGATGCTGGAGCTCAGAGTACAGCGTCGATTGCTGGAAAAGCATAGCAGGTCAGGCAGCATCCGAGGAGCAGGAGAATCGACTGCATAAGCAGTTCATCAGGAATCAGCATCAACTACCTCATTCCGTCCCTGTGTAAGTGCGATGAGGTGGGGAAATGACCTCGTACTGTTCCTGCCTAAGTGATTTAAGGGGATGAATTGCCTCCCCTTGTTCCTGTGGAAGTGACGCAAGGGGCTGAATGGCCTCATCCTGTTGCCGTGTAAGTGACTGAAGGGACTGATCAGCTTCTTCCTTGTCCGATTGGATAGGGCCAAGGGCCTGATTGGGTTACCACTGGTTCCTGTTTGAGAGCTCGATATGCTGACTAATATAATGATGCTGCAGCTTTAAGAGGTTATTTTGTCCTGGTTTCTTTTAAGAGATAGATTGAACGACCGTTAGCAAGCTGGCTAGTTAAGATCACTTGAGTAAACAGCGAGGGGAGGTTTATTTTAATGCAGCCTGAATGGGTATGGCCAGCTCTCACAGATTAGGATCTCTGGGTTTTGGTTTCTCGGCAACATCAGAAATTATTGGGATCTCCACAGAGTTGAAGCATCAGTGGATGTCTCCTGGCTGCTGCTCTCTCTGAAATTTCTCTTGATGCTGTTTTTAATTCCTGGATTGGAGAAATGTTTGTGACAATCTGTGTCTGAATATTTCTTTTTGCCAAGGGCTGTGTTTATGGGATTTCCCTATATTCTGACAGTCCATTAGTAATAGTTCCTACATCTATTATTCTGTTAACTTGTCCAATCGAATTACGTTATTCTAAATTCCTCTTTCTTTGATTTCATTTTATCGTTCGTGTTTAAGTAAGATGGTGTTTTGCTTCACACCGAGTGGTTTAATGAGTCACATTGCATCTGGATCAGATACTTTACATTTCCTTTCAAATAAGAAAACATTAGAGTCTAGGCTACCGTCTTCAAATATTTTCGAGGGGCTCTGGTGTGGTCCATCACACTTGACTCCTTCTCTTCCTGAGTAATCGGCTGGAGGCACTGAATGGGC
>NC_057717.1:3616888-3624745 GCF_004010195.1 Chiloscyllium plagiosum | reverse complement strand
TACAATTACTACGCGCTAAGTGATTGTGCCACTGGGAAAGCGCTTATAGCAGCACTCAGCTTGCATGTCCAGCAGCCAAGTCAAAAATGCCAAACTAAATTGCACAGAAGCATAGTTCTTGGTAACTTAGAAACGACACACAACACATTTCATCAGAATCTATAGATGAGTTGAGGATGCGTATAGTAAATTGGTTCTCAAATGGCAGGACGTTTATGTGGGTGGTCAAAAGTGTAGAAGCAGATATTAGGTTCAAGGAAGTTTTAGACGGGTTGCTCAAATGAGCAGATCAGTCGCCGATGGAAATTTGCCTTGAAAGCTGTGCGATAATGCAGTTTGCAAGACGTAACACGACAAACAGTTGCTCAATAAATGACAGGACGTTAGAAAGCTCTGAGTAACAAAGTGAACTTGGGTTCCTTGCTCATGGATAATTGAAATTGGAACCAAACGTTGAAATTGTGTTTCAGAAGACAAATAAAGCTTCTGCCTTTTTGCTTCCAGGTGTACATCGATGCAGAGAGCAGGGACGTTCCATTTGAGTTGTACAAATCTTCGCATAAGGCAGTGCTAGATTACATTGTCCACTTTCGTAAGCCATGCCATATGAAGATGTGAAGTCCTTGGCGGGGGTGCAGCTAAAATTCACCAAGGTGTTGGCTGGGCAGAAGAACATTAGCCGGTATGACAGTTTGGAGAGACCTGAGGGTTTTCTTTAGAGCAGAGATAGCTGTGTGGTTCCAGATTGAAACTTTATTGCTGGAACAGCACAGCAGGTCAGGCAGCATCCAGGGAACAGGAGATTCGACGTTTCGGGCACAGGCCCTTCTTCAGGAATGAGCAGAGAGTGTTCAGCAGGAGAAGATAAAAGGTAGGGAGGAGGGACTTGGAGGAGGGGAGTTGGAAATGTGATAGGTGGAAAGAGGTCAGATTGAGGCTTATAAGGTTATTAGAGGCAACGGGCCGGTGGAAAGAAGTAGCAATTCATTGAACTGATGGGTGAATAACGAAGAAGACATAATTTTATGTTACGTGTTTAGAGGCTATCAAGGATTTTGTTTCGCAACCAAAGAGTTTCGGATATCTGGAAGTGGCTGCCAGAGATTGTAGCCGTTAAGTCAAAGTGTTAAACCTCACCAATGTTAAAAAGTATATCAATGAACACTTGAATTGTGATGGCAGACATGGTCACGAGCCAAGTGTTGGAATGTGGGATTAGTGTCAATAGGTGAGTGCAGGGTCATTTTCGGAAGTGTATTTTGATTGCTGTTTTACCCATGACACCATGCGTCTAGCAAACGTGTCAACTAACCTGTGAGCTGTGAGAACGGCTTTCAAATTCATTCCCTTCAACCAAAAAGCGTTGAACGCACACACCAATCTACAGAATGTGCTTCCGTCTTTGCAGGTCTTTCTGCATGTGTCACGACAAGGGAATCGATGCATGAATGACAGGATATAATATTTCCAAATTGGACAGAGCACACATATCTGACGCTTCGCAGGTAAGAAACTTGTATTAGCTTGTGATCTTCCCGCATCATTTAATAATGTGCAGTAAGTGCGACATATGGCTAAATGAGACACAAGTAAAGTTTATACTGGGTAATCTGTGTCTGTTTGAAATGCAGCAGTGAAGCATGAGTGGCGCATTTGATGGAGACATGCATGATTTTGTATGGTATTGACTCCGTGAAACAAAAAATATTCTCCTTGGTCGAGACGTCAAAAAGACAATGGCATAATTTTAAAGTGGAAGATTTCTTGTAAAACTTGACCTTGCTTTACTATGAACCAAAGTAGGCAAGCACACACACACACACAGGTGTGTCAGTTTGATATCATTGTCTGACATATTACAGTGAAAACAATGATTTTGATTCCATTTGCTGTATGGCAGAAGACAAATGCAAAACAAAAAGCATGTTCGCCTGATGAAAATCAGCTGTTGAAGCAAATTCTGTGGAGAGAATGTTTTGAACAGCGATTCCGTTCTGTAGAATGCATGAGACAGACCTGAAGGCCACCAGTGTCGTGTCACACAGAATGAACGAGCTACAGCATACGATGCGATGTTTCCACTATTCCAAACCCCTTCCAACCCCCCAAATTACAAGCAAGTACAGCTGGAAATCTGTGTCGGGTTGGCGTAATTTGGAGTAGGAGAAAGTGAGGTCTGCAGATGCTGGAGATCAAAGTTGAAACTTTATTGCTGGAACAGCACAGCAGGTCAGGCAGCATCCAGGGAACAGGAGATTCGACGTTTCGGGCACAGGCCCTTCTTCAGGAATGAGCAGAGAGTGTTCAGCAGGAGAAAGTGGAAAATGAAGTGTTGTTCTTTGAACTTGCGTTAAGGAACACTGCAACAGATCTGGGACAGAAATGTTGGTGTAGGAACACAGTGGTGTGTTGAAGTGGAGGCAGTGGGAAACTCTGGGTCATGTTTTACAGACAGAGTGTAGGTGTTCAGCAAAGCGGTCATCAAATCTGTGTTTCATCTCCCCCGATATACAGGAGACCACATTCTGAGCAGTGAATGAAATAAATGAGTTGAGAGAAGTGCAGGTAAGCTGCTGCTTCACCTGGAAGGTGTGCCTGAGGCCTTGGATACTGAGGTTGGAGGAAGTAAATCGGCAAGTAAGTCACCTTGTGCAAGACCAACCCCTTCCCACAAACGTCACTTCAATATATTACCACCTTTCCTGAGCTGTTAACAGTTCTGATGAAGAATCGCCAGACTCGAAATATTATCTTGCTTTCAAAGAACACAGAACATTACAGCACAGTCCAGGCTCTCTGACCCTCAATGTTGTGCTGACCTGTGAAACCAGCCTGAAGCTGAACTAACCTGCATTGTTGCATTATCATCCATATGTTTATCCAATGGCCATTTAAAAAGACATTAAAGTCGGTGAGTCTACTACAGTTGCAGGCAGGGAGTTTCACGCCATTACTACTCTCTGAGTAAAGAAACTACCCCTCTGACATCTGTCCTATATCTATCACCGCTCAATTTAAAGCTATGTCCTCTCATGCTAGCCATCACTATCCGAGGAAAACGTCTCTCTCTGCTAACACTATCTAATCCTCTGATCATCTTTCACATCTCTATTAAGTCACCTCTCAACCTCTTCCTTCTAACGAAAACAGCCTCAGGTCACTCAGTCTTTCCTCAGAAGACCTTCCTTCCATACCAGACAATATCCTCATAAATCTCCTCTGCATCTTTTCCAAAACTTACACATCCTTCCTATAATGTGGTAACCAGAACTGTACGCAATACTCCAAGTGCGGCCACACCATAGTTTCCTACAGCTGCAACATAACCCCATGGTTCATATGCCTTCTTAACAATCCTATTAACCTGGGTGGCAACTTTCAGGGATCTATGTACATGGACACGGAGATCTTTCTGCTCATCCACACTGCAAGAACCTTACCATTACCCCAGTACTCTGTATTACTGTTACTTCTTCCAAAATGAATCACCTCACACTTTTCTGCATTAAACTCCATTTGCCACCTTTCAGCCCAACTCTGCAGCTTATCTATGTCCCTCTGTAAGCAGCAATATCCTTCAGCACTGTCCACAGCTCGACCGACCTTAGAGTCATTTGTAAATTTACTAACCCATCCTTCTACGCCATCATCCAGGTCATGTATAAAAATGACAAACAGCAGTGGCCCCTAAACAGATCCTTATGGTATACCACTAATAACTGAACACCAGGATGAACATTTGCCACCACCACTCTCTGTCTTCTTTCAGCTAACCAATTTCTGATTCATACCACTAAATCACCCTCAATCCCATACCTCCATATTTACTGCAACAGCTTACCATGGGGAACCTTATCAAACGCTTTACTGAAATCCATGTACACCACATCAACCACTATACCCTCATTCATCTTCTCAACCATCTCAATAAGCTTTGCGAGGCACGACCTGCCCTTCACAAAACTGTGTTGACTATCCCTAATCAAATTGTTCCTTTCTAGTTAATAATAAATCCTATATCTTATAATTCTTTCCAGCACTTTACCCACAAACTATGAACCAAAGTAGGCAAGCACACACACACACAGGTGTGTCAGTTTGATATCATTGTCTGACATATTACAGTGAAAACAATGATTTTGATTCCATTTGCTGTATGGCAGAAGACAAATGCAAAACAAAAAGCATGTTCGCCTGATGAAAATCAGCTGTTGAAGCAAATTCTGTGGAGAGAATGTTTTGAACAGCGATTCCGTTCTGTAGAATGCATGAGACAGACCTGAAGGCCATCAGTGTCGTGTCACACAGAATGAATGAGCTACAGCATACGATGCGATGTTTCCACTATTCCAAACCCCTTCCAACCCCCCAAATTACAAGCAAGTACAGCTGGAAATCTGTGTCGGGTTGGCGTAAATTGGAGTAGACATTTGGTGGGCAAAGCAACATGTAATACCATAATGTCTTCTCAAATACAATATGATGTGAAATAGACAGGGAAACGAATAGATAAGAATTCAAACTGAATTTGAGAGCAAGTTGAAACGTCATCATCAGCGTCTGAATGTTCAGTTTGATCAGGATTAAAAACTTACGTTCAAGGAACACATGTTTAATGACTGATATGTAAGTCGTAGTAATTCTGTACGGGATTTTAAATGGGAATTTGTTTTGGAGATCATTGGAATAACATTACCTCTCCGCTCTGCTGAACTAAGACGTCCCTGCAGCTTTATGCAAATCGTGAATTGAGCTGGAGTGCGAGAATACAGAGATGGGAGAAGGCAGCATTAATTCGGAACATATTAGAACATGGAATGAATTCAGCTCACTGTCGAACACATCGTTGCGTTTCTGTGCGTTTCGGTTTCCACCTGTGCAAATCTTCATCATCGGCTGGGTGGCTTTCGTATGGCTTGTGACAGGGACAAATCTGAATGGTTTCCATCTTCACAAAGGGTTTGGAGCAACAAAATTATTTTTTTGTATATTATTTACAAATGCAATTCGTGATCAGAAAACATATTCACAATGATACCACCAAGAAGCAGAGTCGGAGCAAATGACAAAAATGTTTGGATGTCTTTATTTTTTACAGGTGATATTTGAAAGTGCAGATTGCATGTGATTAATCGTCTTAAGAAAAAAAATGCTTACAACGAAGTTATTCTATTATTATTTAAAACAAAAGAATCAACTAAAAATAGAATTGAGCAGAAACCAAGCTTATAGCGTGGTAAACAACGTTTTCTTATTGGTCAGATTGTGACATATTGCCAGCAAGTTCCAGCTGACTGTCTTTTTGAGAAGAAGATTGAATGCTCAAGTCATTGAATACATTGTGTCAGGATCTGTTTTATCTGGCTGTTACTGCATCAGTTGTTTGTTGTCTGTGTTGTTGGTCATGCTCCTGGCAATATAGAATACCGCATTGAACATAATTTGTGATTAACAGAACCAGGACGTACAGAAATGTCATTAAAAATTTTGATTTCTGGTATCCCATGTCTGGGATTTCTTTTTGCATTGATCATAGAAATCAAAAATACACATGATAAATGCAGAAAATTTAGAATGCTGAAACTACAGAGAATTGATAGTGACATTGGTGAATTAGATTAGCCTGTGATTTAGACAGTAGAACATCTGATGCATGAAAGGGAGAATTTCATCAAATAAACTTAATGATATTGTGTTCGAACTCAGAATCCTGTTTGCGTGCTACCAAAAAGAAGCGAGGAAATGGCATAGAAAATGTAATGGAGGTTACATTTGAACATTGATTGTGGAGAAGCGATACAATGTTCAGATTGAATGTTTGCACAAGAAACGGAACAAAATTTAAGTAGCGTTGAGTTTTTGAAGAGTTTGGAAAATGGGTAAGAAAGCTCACAAAGCAATATTCTAGTTTCATAAATAAATGACAAAATGTAGAAGTAAGAAAACCATAACAAAACATACATTCTCCAATCAAAGCAGTCGTACTTTCATTTCTTTAATTAGGATGTACCGTTTCAGTCTTCTCATGCATATCAGGGTTAGCCCTGACACATCTATTCTGCACCACTCTCTCAAATTTAAAAATACAGGACACCCTGATAAGTATGGTACACTAATTTCCAATGAAAACAGAGGCTACACTGAAAAGCCTGTTAAACTATTTTCCCATAATTAGAAGGACTTTTTATTACTTGTTTCGGAACATCCAGTTTTGTTCAGGTTCACTTGACAATAACATCCAACATTTTTCCAGCGATTCCACTGGGAACACTGTAGGTGCCTTTGAAAACGAGTTTTGAAGAAAGCCTCTTCACTCCTTCTGATTTCTCATCCTGATCTTGTATCTCATCACATATAAAATGACAGCAATATTCCTTCTAATATTATGTTGTAAGATATTTTAAATCAGCATTCCTCATTAGATATTCCCTCCTCACTTTCGATGGGTACATTTTCAATTTGAATTTTGTGACCACCATGTACAGGTTTACTTCCTTCTGCGTTTGTCATGCACTTGCACGTTCTCACTTCTCGGGAACAACCCCACCATTTCATCAGAACTGACAATTGTTGACTATTAAACCAAGAATAAGCAGTATTCATTGTCAAAATAATCTATTTAGATTACAAAAGCAGACAGCACATGTTGCATTTTACAATAGTCGTGAAATTTTGTGGATGCATGGGTTTTAAGCGAATTTGCTGGTCTCAAGAAAACATGTCGTGATGAACCTTGATGCATTCCATTGAAATCGCTGGAATATATTACTATTATATTTGTGGGCAATGCTTGCAATAATATCTCACATTGTGTAACGTCACTCATCAGCTTCTGGGATTGGGTCGCATTGAAACCTGAGAGCCAGAGACTGAGACGTTTATACAAGGGGGTCATATTTTGAGACTTTAAATCGAGTTCCAGCGAAATATACCATAGTGTATCCTGTTTGTCCGATTATGATTTGGCAGATTGGTTGACGCGAGAAGATGGCATTGTGTTTTCTCTTCTGATTATCCAGTTTTTTTTTCATCACACACTCGCTGTTTTTGGCGTCCAAGGTGATTCTCAGGATCGGATTCTAAACCTTGTGAGCTGTCATGCTTGACATGTAGTCTCCTCTCTGCGCGGCTATTTCTGTCTTTACTGAATACCGTAAGCTGTTCTTGAGTATCTGAGGCATCCATATTCTGCGTAAGTTCCTGATAAGGAAACGCAACCAATGTGGTCTTCTCTACATCGGCGAGACAGGACGACTTCATGTGCATCGTTTCAGAGAAGATCTCTGGGAGACCAGCAGCCAGGAACACCACCACCCTGTGATGGAAGACTTCAACTCCCCTTCAGCTCAGACAATGACATGCAGGTCCTGGGCCTCCACCACCGCCAAACCATCCGACGCCTGGAGGAGGGAAGTCTCATAGTCGGCCTTGGGGCCCTGCAACAACACGGATAAATGTGGATTTCAACAACTTCCTCATTTCCCATCCCCTGACATTATCACATTCTAAGCGTCCAAATCGGCAGTGCCCTCCGGATCAGTCCATCACTCCCCATCTGACCTATTGCCTTCTCCATCACTTTCATCAACCTATCGCTTTCCCAGCTACCATCAGGCAGTTCTACCAAACTCCTCCATCTATTGTCTCAATGTTTCACAATCTATCTCAATATCCTGCGGCGACTTCCACAATTGTACAACCCATTTGGAACGGTAATTCATCCTCACCTTAGTTTTCAGTCTGCGATCCTCTACTTTTTTTTCACATGAGAAAACACATATTCCATGTTTACGTGATGTACTGGCAGGCTGAAAGTATTGAATGGTTTCTTTAATGTCTTCACACAATATGTGCAAT
>NC_057717.1:3599745-3614758 GCF_004010195.1 Chiloscyllium plagiosum | reverse complement strand
TTTCGTTGAACAATGCAAGGCAATGGTTTATTTGCATCTGGATTGCTGTGTAGAGGTTTGGTCACCACATAACATTAAAAATCGTGCAACTTCCGATTGTAGTCCAACAGGTTTATTTGTTAGCATGAGCTCTCAAAGCGCTGCCTCTTCATCAGGAATTTGTGGAGCTGCACCTTAAGAGACAGAATTGAAAACAAAAGATCAAAGTGGCATGCAACACAAATATATTGAGCACATATGGAATGGGTATTCTCATATCGGTTCATCAATATGCAAATCCAAAATTTCCTTTTTAGTTACATTCTCAAGATATCT
Organism: Chiloscyllium plagiosum; assembly: GCF_004010195.1. Lineage (NCBI taxonomy): Eukaryota > Metazoa > Chordata > Chondrichthyes > Orectolobiformes > Hemiscylliidae > Chiloscyllium > Chiloscyllium plagiosum. Next base: position 3,614,443 of record NC_057717.1, on the reverse strand, counting down.
TCAGATTTTCTAACAAGTGGTGTCATCTCGGCTCAGACAATGCTTTGAAGTTGTGAAGTTTTAGTCTGTACTCAAATCGTGAGTCAGACTGTTCCTATTTCAAAAGTGGAATTTACAGAATCTTACAAGGATTGCCGGTACGTTATGCATTTTGAGCAAAATATAACGTGGATTCTTCAAAAACATATACATCCGATAAACGTGCACACATGAGACACAGAAGGATTGTGAAAATGTGAGTGTTTGTGTGTGGTAAGAGTTTCTGAATAATTACGCAAGCTTGTTTGTGTGTGTGTGTGTGTGCATGTGTGAGAGAGACAGAGTATCGTGCAGTGCGCTAACCTGTAATGTGACATGAACCGAACCTGCCGGTTGAGACCATTCTCAGGGTTCAAAACTTGTCTATCAGCCTCTGCTCGGTTACTTTACGTGGTGGATTCTCTTTCCCGAAGTCTGCCTTGCATGATGGTGATGCGAAGGTCACCACTTGCAATGGTGGGATCACTGTCGACACCCTGACACGTCTTGCTGCGTCTGGCCTGCCAGTCTTGTAAGGTGTTTGGTCGATGTTGTCCTGTAAGTTGGGCACTTTGCTGCGAACATTGATCTCTTTATGGTTTGCCGTTTGTTTAAAGTCGCTAAGTGGAGGGTGTACATTTGCGAGACGGAGCAGACAACTGACAAATGAACACCGCACAACATTCACCAGGCAACGGTGTTCCCTCCCTGTTGGGGAATACAACAGCAGTCTGGGACATTCGGTCTCAGACTTTCGAGTGGTTATCCCCAAGCCGGACTACGGGACAACCAATAACGCAAAGTGACCGAGCAGACATGATTTGGAGGTGCAGGTGTGGGACGAGGGTTTACTAAGATAAACATCACACAACACAACTTTATACTCCCACAGCTTTATTTGGCAGGAGAACATTCCAAGAAAGAGCGCTGCTCCTTCATCAGAGGGTTATGGAGTGTGAGATCTTAATGCAAAGAATTTATAGAAACACTTTGCACTGCGATGCAAATGAAATAACATATCGACAAAAACCTGGATTAATTGTTAAGTCTCTCATCTTTCAGAATGACCCTGTTGGTTTCAGTTCTTTCATCTGTAAATCGGAGAATTGGGAGTGACTGATGAGCTACTTCTTCTCCCAGTTCTTGTCTCCTTATCGGACACTAACCATGTCATTCACCATCGTTAGGCACACATTGTAACTTCAGGAACAGCATTAATACATTTCCATTCTGTAGATCTCTATGACTCGAATAGACAATGCAGTACTTTGAGAGCCACTATACATGTATTGAATCAGAAATGTATAACATTTGTGCTCATGAATGTCATCTTACTTCGTCGCATGACGAACTTGCTGTCATGTATAACTTGTATATTCATTCAGAATAGTAAAGTCACAGATAAATACGGAAAGGAAACAGACTTTTCAGACAATGTTTTCCAGGTTACCTCAACTGAAATATTCGTATTTGTCTGCATTCGGCCAATACCCCTCTAAGCCTTTCCTGTCCATGTATGTCTGAAGATGTTTTCTATAAATGTTGTTATTGGACTCACATTTATCACTTCCTATATCTGTTCGTTCCGAATACAGACCACCTTCTTGCTCCCTTAGGTCTCTTAATTTTGTCCTCTCTCCGCTATAATCTATGACTTCTAGTTTTAGAATGCCATACATTAGTTAAATACCTTGGCCATTTAAAAATCTAATAATTTCTCAGAATCCGTAAAACTCTCCCTCAGCCTCTACTCTCCAAGGGAAATCTGTCCTCACTTACCCTGAATCTTCTTATAACTCAATTTCTCCAATCTTGCTTACACCGTGTAAACCTTTTCTGCATACTCAGTTGTGACATAGACTTTCAGCAGAGAGATTACGTTTGAGGTGTATGGGACAGTGAATAGGCAACAACTGGAGTATTTCGCGCATTTCTGGTAACCACATGATGGAAAGGATATCATTGTTCAGGAGCTGATGTTCACCAAATGCAGCCTTGGGTTACACAGGTCGTCTAATAACAGGGATGGCATGAGATAACCTTTTATGGAACTGCGAAGCAGAAGTGTGAAGACCTGATATAACTGTATAATATTATGAAGTGCAACAGCAGAGTGGATGACAAGCAGTTGTTCATCATATTTGAAGAGAAAATAGGAAGGGCCCATCATTTTATATGGCAGGAGGTTTCAATGGGCTTTGAAGAAAAGTCCTTCTCACACAGAGTATCATGGTTGTATGGAATGCATTGCCAACAGGGTCACTGAGGTGTAAACCTGACGTCATGTGAAAATACTAGTATGATCTCTGTAAATGCAATAACATTCGAGCCCATGGGACGAGTGAACACTTAATGTCACTTCTATGGTATCTAGCTGCTGTGTTGTTGTGCTTCTTCTGTGAACTTTCATTCCATGATTTCCTTTTGCTTTTTACTTATTGCTCGACGATGTGTGTCGCTGACTATTCCTGAAGGGATGGCCAGACCGTTTTTTTTTCCAATAGAGTTGTTTAGAATTAAGTTAATTGTTAATTATCTGGTATCACCTTCAGGCAAGAGCAGCTAATGCCTTCCTAAAGGACAACAGTGAACGGGATTTGTTGGCTTCTTTTTTTCCCGAAAATCAACAATGTTCTCATTGTCATTATCTGGCTGAAATATTTCATTGTGTTGAAATTCCTGAGAATTATTCGCCCTCGTGATATACATGTCTGGCCTGGGAACCGTCTATCTATTCCATTTATGAGTTTCAACGGTCTTTTCCACCTCTATCAAATTATCTCTCATCATTCTTCGCTCCAATGAGAGTAGCCCTCGTTCTCTCAACCTTTCTTCATAAGACATGCCATCCAGTCCAGGCAGCATCCCTTAAAATCTCTTCTGCACGATGACGAAAGCTTCCACATCTTTCCTATAATGAGGCGACCCCAATAGAACACGAATTGGAGATGCTGGTGTGGGACTAGGGTGTACAAAGTTAAAAATTACACAACGCCGGGTGATAGTAAACGGGTTTAATTGGAAGTGCACTCGCTTTTGGAGAGTCCTTCCTCATCAGGTGAAAGTGGAGGACTCAATCATAAGTCACAGAATTTAAACAAAAATTTACAAAAAATGTAAACAGAAAAAACAACTATATTGTGATGGAACTAAAATTATACATCGAAAAATAATTTGATTGTCCGTTGAGTATTTCATCTGTTTGAATTCCATGATAGTTTCGGTACCCAAAGGGAGGGACTCAACTGGGACCTTGGGTTCATGTCCCATTACAGGTGACCACCATTGCATTATAAACACTCACAGACAGTCACACATTCAGGCAGTCTTATACACACATACACACGGACACACATATACACAAACACGCACACAAGACACCCACACACACCCTTACAGACGCACACACTCCCACGCTCACACAGGCATCCTCTCAGAGACTTCGACCACTCTACGCACATGCACACACACATACCCTCTCTCTCACAGACACTCACAACCCCCCACCCCAGACACGCGCACACACACTCACACATGCACCCACTCACAGACTTAAGACACTCTACATTAACTGTACACACACACATACACTCTCTCTCACACTCACACCCCCAACCCAGACAGACAGTAACACACACAGAAACAGACGATGACCCACATGCACACCTATATTTTGTGGTTTGAATTTATACTTGCAGAGTTACATTGTACTTTGCTCAAAAGCTGCATGAATTCATGTAAAACTCTGTTATCTCACTTGATAGATTTGAATATATGTAAACATCATGGCATAGTTACAGAACACAGGGAGCCAACACCTTCAACATATTGTCTTGCTATCACCCATTGTCACAGCTAACCTGAGAATGCAAAATTTAAAAAAGGTTTTTGTGATTTCCACATGAAAGAAGTGAAACATTCATGGTATTCAAACAGGTGAAAGGCTCAACAGACAATCAATGTATTTTTCAATGTATAATTACAGTTACATCGCACTGCAAATTTTTGTTATAAATTCTGTGTCTTAGGATTGAGTCGTCCACTATTACCTGATGAAGGAGCGACGCTCCGAAAGCTAGTGTGCTTCCAATTAAGCCTGCTGGACTATAACCTGGTGTTGTACGATTTTTAACAATTGAACACAGTCTTCCAAGTTTGGGCTAACCAAACTCTACAAATCTGCAGAATAACCTCGCCACTTTAAAACAAAATCGCCCTTGCGAATCAAAGCCAGCACCCCATATGGCGTCCTAACAATCCAATCAACTCGAGTTACAACTTTTAGGGATGTATGAATATGGACTCAAGATCACTCTTCTCCTCCACACTATCAAGATTGTTGCATTCAACCCTGTTTTCTCCATTCAAATTCGACCTTCCAAAGTGAAAGGTTTCACACTTTTCTACGTTGCACTCCACCTTCATCTAATCAGCCCAGTTTTGCAATCTGTTAGTGTTCTGTTGCAACCCAGAGCAGCCCTTCACACTACCCACCATTCCACGAATCTTCGTGTCATGTGTAAACTAACTAATCCTTCCTTCCAGTTCCTCATTCAAGTCATTAATAAAATCAGAAAGAGCAGAGATTTCTGAACCGATGCCTTTGGAACACAACTGGAAAACGAGCTGCAACCGTGAGATCTTGTTGCAGCTCTACAAAATTTTGATGAGACCGCACTTGGAATACTGTGTCCTGTTCTGGTCGCCCTATTGTAGGTAAGATGTGGAATTTTTGGAGAGGGTTCAGAGGAGGTTTACCAGGTTACGTCACAACAATTTGGAAATGTTTTTTTTGTGTAAAATGTTGTTTGGTGGGAGTTGCAATCAATGCCCGCTTTTGCACAGACATTTCACATTCTCCACTGAAAATGTACAGAGAAAGTCACTGTGCACTTACATTGGTTTCAAACTGTAATGTTCACCTGTTCAAACTGACAGGGTAAGGAGAATGTGTCCATCCTTTCTTGGCCCATTGACGGCCTTCATACGCCCAGAGGGATCCTCACACGAAGAGGAAGTGGGTTATTGTGGTGAATTGACCTGGAGTGTGTGTGAGAGCCAGAATCAACAGTGGGCAGTATGGGCAGACCCATTGGCATCAACACTGAGCCTTGCAGCACCAGCTCCACGAGTACTTCCTGCCTCATGCCTTCCAGTCATCATTGCCTTGCACTTTTATTTCACTTCCCCACTTTGCTTCTTCAGTTGTACCCGACCGATTGCAGGTGTCTGCTTAGAAACTGACACTTTTAGAAACATGTCTCTCTCAATGAGATAGGATTCACTGATCATCCGAAGATACCCCGGAGAAGGAGGGAATGACTTAGATTCTTAAACCTTTCAACTCATCAGCACGACGAAGTCGCCATGCTTCTGCTGACGAGGGAGTGTTAGGATTTAGACACGGCAACACTGAAACAACAGCGAGATGATTGGTGCGGGATTTGCCATGGTAGTTTCTCCGTGTATCTGCTACCATAGTCCTTCTAATTGGATGCAAACAATCCATACCTGCTGTAGTTGTGAAATGGAAAGCAATTCCAATTAATTGCTGTCTGAAACTTTGTTAAGCTGCTCTCATACCTTGTCCTGAACGTGCACCGACGTATACAGCAGCAATTATCATCCTTATAAGGAGTGCAGTTTCCGTGCCCTCACCCTTCTGGAACAACAGTACCGCGTTTGCTTTCAGTGCGAAAGAAGCCGGTTTGAAAACAAGGTAACACTTATTTGCTGGCGTCACAGTATACCACGGATTGTTGATTTCGCCTCTCTGTCAAATGAATCCCAAGATAGTCTCTGAAAAGCCTCATTTGAATTTTCTCTGCTGATTTTCAACGCGAATGAACCAACATCAGAAATCTTGAATCATGCTCTGGTGCAGTTCGCATGTTAGCGGCTCAGTCATTTCGTAACAGGAATGAATGGATTTGCAGTACAACCTTCACTTGTGCTCTGAAATCGAAGCCATGTTGGAACTGGAACTGCGAAAGTAATAGGCAAGAAATGTCATTGTATCCATGTTGTATCATTTACCTCATAGAAGAGCAGGAAAATGTAAACCTGGTAAGAGGAGGTGGTGGGGACAGCAAAGTGAGGCACGTGGAGGTCTCGTGAAATCTCTTCTTTCTGATTCAGTCAGCAACAAGAGACCTGAAGGTGCCTCAGGCTGGATAGCTTTCCCATCTAGAACACCGAACAATCACGTCGAATCAGGACCTCTTTGACACGTCGGGAAGGAGGTGGGCAGGGAACCGTGTTTTGCCTTTCGCTTTTATATTTATAACCTGCCTTTTTTGCGTCTGTAATTTAGTATCGTGGATTTTTTTAACATTTAACGAGTCGCTTCTCTTCGATTTGCACACTGGTGTCATATTCAGAATGCAGCCTTGTGGCAGTTGCTCCTGCCCAGGTGTGGAAAGCTCTGTGAGAAAATGCACGTTTGAGGTGAAAGACAAGGAAAATAGCAACTGTCACTGGCACCGAGATTCGAAAAGCCTCACAATGTCATCTGTCTTTCTCTGATTCAAATGTTAACTCAGCTTTTCAGGTGGAGAACTTTCTTTGGGGCGGTAATTATGGAAAACAGGCAGGGTAACTAACTATGCTGCACGGTCTGTTCTGATACACTGCCTTATCAGCTTTTTGCATGTTCCTTGTCGTCTGGTGCTTTACATGTTACGTGTAAACACGAAAGTGTTTCTCTTTCTAGCAATGGATGGAATTATTTAACAAAACAAGAATCTACATCCCAGCAATGACGTGCAGTTCGTGACTTCGTTATAAAATTATAACCGAATATACCTTCTCACAGACAAATTACATTTGTTGCTCAAGCCAGTTTTACAAGAAAGATTCAGTTTGTTTCGATTTTAGGGCGATAATTATCCATCATTATTGCCCTAGAGAATAAGCTTGGCGAAGGCTTGCGCGTGTTTATGTGGCTGGGTGGTCTAATTCGTCACGTTCCAGCTTTTGTCTCGCAGGAGGCGTGGTTTCGAATCCTACCACTCTCACTCATATGTTGATCTTGTTGGGGATGTGTTGTGTCCTCGTGCAATGCAACAAACCGGATTTCCTTTTTACAAACTTATCTATGATATGGGACGGTGCAGACTCTCCATCAGATCAGTGTCTGTGCTGTGGTGACCATAATCTCCTCCCACACGACGCGCCCAAGCATCTCCACTGCCTAATGATTTTCCAGGCAGGTTGCATTGTTCACTGTTTTCACTGAAAGCGAATAGAGATTGTGATATCATTGCCATTGTGAAATAAAATCCTGCTGTGACGTTCCTCGCCGTTATTTGCTGAAGTATGGACAAATAATTGCAATTAATTGCGATGTGAAACGTTATTAAGTTTATCCCATTTTCTTCATTTCTGTTCAGAGATCGAGTCTGGTGATTCTCTGCAGGCAATCCCGTATTGTTCATCGGATGCGAAATCTAATCTAATCGAGACTGTGATTGGTAATCTTCACTTTTAATAGACCATTTTTATTCTGTTCTTTCTTTTCTCTCATTTACGCACTTGCCCGGAATAGGCAGTGCAGTATAGTCCCATTATGTTTGGAAGAGTAGATTGGAATTGCTCTGCTGCCAGTTGTAGGACGAGTTTATTATTCAGATCTCTCGGACTGTCGCACCGACAGAATTCAATCCTCGGTGTGCCTGAACATGCATTTGGCTCTTCTTTTATCCTTCTATTCTGCGATAAGAGCTGTTTCATTCGGGATTCAGTCAATACATTATGCGATAACTTTCAGCAACACAAATCCTGAATGAGAACCTGGAAATGCGTCATGGTGAGATGGGATTGGGGGCAAAATTAAGTAAGCCCTTCGCTTCTGCGATGTTTCATGACACTTTCCTTCGGTGAATAGACGAACGTGTTAAAGTATTGTGCAACACTGACAAACGCCAAGCGCTGCTAAAAATAATCTATTAAAGCAACATAACGTCACTGAGGTACACAGGTACCTTTGATACATCTCTTCCATGCTGACTGCACAGCCTAAATTAACCAGATCTTATTTACCAGCATTTGGCTCGTATCCCTCTAAACCCTTCCGATCCACACACTCATGCAGCAACTTTTGAAATGTTGTGAGTGTTCCAGCCTCTGCCACCTACTGTGGCTGCTCATTCCATACAGGTAGAAACTCCTGCGTGACAAATACGCCTCCAGTCCCTTTGAATGTTCTCCCCCCAACTTAAGCCCGTCTCTCTAGAAATGAATTTGCCCACCTTCCGAAAAAAAGAATCCTTGATTAGTCAAAACATATATACGTTGCTTAGTTGTCTTGTGCAGAGAAGATGTTGACATGTTGGGGTGCAAATTTGGTTCCCGTAGCTGTTCCATGTGTTTCGAAGAAGATCTGTTTGTGACAACATTGTGGTCGAGGATGAAGCGGATGAGTTGTAGGATGGTGCTGAGAGACTGGCAATTGTTGGTATTGAGCATTTAGGCCGTTGCTTTGATGCTGTCTTTTGTGGGATGCTGACGGAGAGTGCAGACCTTTCCACTGTGATGAAGAATGTTCACGGTTCGACTTGGCCATGAGTGCTGAGTTTCTGTGAGATGTCTGTCAGTGTTGCGACAGATTACTGCAAGGAATTGTACCTATAACTCAACAAACAGGAACACTACAGGCAACTAACAGCCGATCCGACCAAAGAGTACAACTATGACCTGGAAACGTTGATCAGGCCTGTTGAGCCAATCCTTCCGAGTACCCTCCACGCCCTCATCCCAAGTACATCACACGTACGTGACTTCTACTGCCTTCCAAATATACACAAAGCCAACAACGCAGGATGACCCATCGTATCAACCAATGAGACATTGTATGAGAACCTCGCTCGCCATGTCGAAGACATATTGAAACTCACTCGACAGGGTACCAACCCCTCCCCAGCTTCTGCCGCAAAAGAACATTGGGGCACAGAAAAAAATTAACCCCACACGGTCAATATAGGATCTGAGATGACATGCCACCTAATGTTCAAGCTAACTTGAGAACGTACCTTTTAAAAAACGTTTCTCCATTTACACGTGAAAGTGTCGAAACTAACCTGTCATTCTTCAAGGAGAAAGTCTTAACAAACAAATCAGTTTTATGTTCATTATTTCATTCCAGTCGCTACACACAGTAGCTTTTGCTATAAATTCTGTATTACATGATCTTATAATCCACAACCACGTGATGAATGAGCAGAGCTCCAAAACCCAGTGCTTCTGAATTCATCTTTTTAACTATGACCTGTTCTGGTGTGATTTTTAACTGTGTCAACCCGAGTCCAGCGCCGGCACCTACAAATCTTGATTGCACACTCTTTATCCTGACTCTCACACCAGTCAGGTCAATTTTCCCAAATGACCCTCTTCCCTTCATTGTGAGTTCCTCTGTGTGGGCATTAATGCAGTTAATGGGCCCCGAGAGTATCAACGCATCCCCTTATGGTGAAAAAGGTGAACATCTTTGTTTGAAAACAATGCTGGAGGAATTTGTCATTTTTTTGTGCCTTTCTGGTTGAAATGTTAAATCGTAAAATGTCTGTTTTTGCAAAAGCGGGGATTTACTGCAATTATCACTGAGCAACATTTTACAGAATAACCATATCCGGTTAAAGTGATCAAGTGGTTGAGAAAATGCACGCACTCGTGATGAATTTGTCGGACGCTGTGTTCTGTAACTCGGTTGATTGAAGCGTCTGAGAGGTAAACAGGAGATACTGGCTTTAAACCCTAGTTGGCACTGTGCATGGCATGTACAGCTCTTTATTCCAACTTCTTGCAAGTGATGTGTTGCTGCGTATCCTGCATCTATTCCCTGGTTTAGTTCAACATTGAAAGTTGTTTCTTTCTAATTACGAATTCAACCTGCAGTTTCTTTCCACTGTTCCACAAGCATGTTTGCTTCTACTCCCAATTTATTTTACCTCCTTCAGTCCCAGTTTGGTGGGAATGTCGAGGTCAGGCAGGAGACACTGCAGACTTGCAGGAGCAAGTTGTGGTAATGGCACAGTCATCAGGAGCTGATCCCCCTGTTCTCTGCTGCTTTCATTTATTCATTTTAGAACAAAGTAAATGCATCATAGTGCTCTGACAGGTGTCATGTAATTGTGTTTGTTTTCTGGTGGATTAGGAGTTCAATTGTGACATCAAATATGTCATCATATTTAGAGTCACAGAGACATAGAGATGTACAGCACGGTCTAACGTATCCATGCCGAACAGATATCCCGAAGTAATCTGATCCCATTTGCCGGAAATTGGCCCATATCCATCTAAACCCTTTCTATTATGAAGCAAGCCAAATGTCTTTTAAACGTTGCTATGCTAGCAGCCGACAATACTTCCGCTGGCAGCTCATTCTATACACGCACTTTCTCTGCATCAAAACTCTGCCCCTTAGATCGCTTTTGTATTCTCCCATCTCACTCTAAACCTCTACCTTCACGTTCTGGACTTTCTCACGCTTGGAATAAGATCTTGTCTAAATACACTATCCATTCCCCTCATGATTATATCAACCACAAAGAGGTCACCTCTCAGCCTCCGAAACTCCAGGGAAGTTCGAGTAAGAAATGTTTCCTTCCCTCAGGTCGAAGTGTCAAACACATCATCCGGAGAGTGTGAGCATAATCCTACACACCCTAGTTAGAGGGCAGAAATTCTGTCAGCAGCTGCAGTCTCTAAAGGGTCAAAGAGAGGAAATGGGAAATGAGAGAAATGGAGAGACAGAAAGTCGGAGAATGTGAAAGAGATTGATACGGATGCACATAAAACAGAAGCGACACATATTGACAGAAACCCTGAAAGAACCAACTCTCCAGTCGGTTAAATTAGATTAGGACACGCACAACACAGAAACAGGCCACTCAGTCCAACAAATACACACCAACCCATCTTTCGCTGACGGATGCACCCCATACTATGAGCATCTTCAATTTATTTGGCCCGATAATTTTGGGATTGTAGGAGAAAGCCATACAATCAGAGAGCACGCAAGCTCGGCAGAGGCAGGAATTGAACACGTGTCGCTCACAGATTGAGGTTGTCATGTGAATCACTGCTCTGCCACATTCACCATGACGACTTATGCAGTGGAGGGGAAGGATAAATCTAACTGTCTGAGCACAGCCTTTTACCAGCTCAGGGCAACAGTAGCAGTATTGCAGCCAATAAAGTCCTTTTGAATTTGTAAATTTGACGGTTGCAGCAAAATGAGACATTTTGATAAATACCTTGATACAACATATAAACTGATTATTTTCCCGGCATTATAATACAGAAATGTATAACAACCATGCGTCTGTCGATTATGAAATGTTAACTCGAGTTCTCTCCACAGATGTTGCCAGAACTGCAGAGTTCCAGTATCCGTTCTTGTTTTTGGTCCAGATTTCAAGCTTCTGCAGCTGTTTGTTTTATGTTAACCTTAATAACGTTTGGGGCAAGAATAATGATTGCCAGCTTCGGTAAATCGATTAAAAATACTGTTAATACAATATGTTTGCAGATCGAATCAACCATCCCCTGACCGAGAACAGAATCTGAGCCACGGTGGTGAGAACGCGGCATTCTAAACACTAGATTCCAAGGGAAGGCGACGGAAACTGTCGTATTTATTCTCAATAAAACTACTTTTGTCTTTTCATTTCTGACTATATTCACTGCAGATTAGCTTCCGCTTGTCTTTGAGGTTTAGCAAAGTGGGAAAAGATAATTCAGTCCACCGTTCAATGCAGCTCATCAGACAGCCAACCATTCTTGCTCCAGTTTCCAGCATTGGCCCATAAACTTGTGTGTTCAGATGATTCGAGTGCAAATGTCAATTACATTCACCCTGTCATCGTAAATGACACAATAGGATTGCAATTAGACATGGTCACCCTGTCTTGTAACTCACTTGAGGAAAACATCAAGATTTTTACCCACACAGAGAGAACCACTGACACACACATCGAGAGGGGCAGAGGTCTCAGGATTGTAATAGGTTCTTATGCTTCAGTTCCGCTTTCCGCACCCCCACCAAGTTGTCTGACAAAAGAGAGCTTTAGTTGGAACACAAGCCAGTTCGACAGACAATGAGAGCCCTTCTGGAGAACTGGAATTAAAAAGGTGCAATGGAGCGAAATTCAACTTTCAAATACGAAAATACACTGATACAAACTCTGAAGCTCCTCAGGACCTGACAAAATATCTATCGGATACTAAGCTGCAACACACCTAAATGCAACTTTCAAACTCAAAAGTGCACTGATGCAATTCCTGCAGCAGCTGAGATCATGACAATCAACCTGCAATTTTCCAGCCGGGGTTGGGGGAGTAAAGCAAAATAGAATGCTCCACAAGTGCCAGGTGGTGTGCAAACCTACAGTCTTTTGATCCACTGCCAGACACATTACCTATTACGCCACTGGCTCAACATGGAGCCTTCTGCCTTGATAGCTTGTCGATATGTAATTTAAACATGGGCAGCGGGAGAAAGAACTTTGAGAAGGTGAACAACCAGCAAACAAAATCAATATCACTGCTTCACTTCGAAAGTCCCACTTTGTGAAGTAGTGCCTTTCACTGGCAAAGGGAACATATTTGTCCTCAGGTGCCTGCTTCAGGATCACCTCCTCCTCTGTTGGATGTTTCCATCATTTTATTCACAGTCACTGCGCTATTAAATGATCCACACCAATGAAATGTCCTTTCATATTTCTAGTCATGGTCTCTTCCAGTCAAGAACTCGAACTAATTCAGTGAAACAAGTCTGGTCATTTCGAGCCAGTACTCGATAGTCAGACGAGTTGAACGATGCCTTTATTGGTGCCGCCCCTTCACAGTGACCCAGCGCCTCAAAACGAGCCACTATCAGCATTAGCATATTCTGCACCTTCCTGAAGTGCAACGTTTGAACAATATCAGATTATCACAACTCTGATTTCTTCACATTGAAACTCATGGTGAGAATATAAACTGTTAGGAAACTTGCAGAGTGCAACATTGCTGCCGAAGGTGGTTATGACATAAAGGACAGAAATCGGAGTGTGTCAAAGTCAAGTGGCAAGGGTGACTTGCAGCATCTTTTGGGGGAGTGGAGGGGGTGTTGGGACGGTTGGTCCCTCTTCATAGTCCGAGTTTTTATCATCCAGAACGGGATATAATTCCCAGTCAGGAAATTAAGATGTATTTCTCATTTTGTGAATTATCTGAATGAAGCAAATACCTGGTTCCACACAGAATGCACATGCGCATCCTGCCAATATCAGTCCAGTGATTGTCTGCATCCATCTAAAAGGACAATGGCAGCACATACACGGGGAAACCCCCACGACAACTCCCCCTTCATTCATCTTACCTTTCTGAGTTGGAAATATCTCGCTGTTACTTCAATGTCGCTGTTTCTAATTCCTGGAACTCCTTTCCGAGCAGCATGGTTTCTCTACCCCGGTGCGAAGGTTCAAAAGTTCAGAAACTATTCCATCCCGGCCATCTCCGGGGTAATTGGGAGTGGGTAGTGAATCCTATCCAATTGATTGATGCCTTCATCCCAAGAATGCGTTTTTAAAGTCGCAGGTTCTAATCGCACAACTGCAATTGTTTTGGAATACGATGAGAAGTGGAGTACGGCAGTGAAATAAATGTGAATATAATGATGCACTGCAGGCATGAGGCAGGATGTGGGTCTGGAGCTGCTGGCACCGGGCTCCGTGTCGACTGTAATGAGTCAGCCTTTACTTCTCATTGTTTACACTGACTCACACAGCCTGCAGCAAAATTCACCACAATAACCCGGTTCCTTTTGGTGTGTGTGTGTGTGTGTGTGTGTGTGTGTGTGTGTGTGTGTGTGTGTGTGTGTGTGTGTGTGTGTGTGTGTGTGTGTGTCATAACGTGTACAATGGGCACGAGAGGACTAAAGCATCCCATTTATGCTGTCAGTCTAAACATGTGAGAATGTCAATTTGAAGCCAATGCAAGAGGAGATGGCCTTTTTCTGTGTATTTTTAATGGAGAATGTTCAGCTGTCTGTTTTTGCAAAAGCGGGGATTGATTGAAATTCTCACTGAGCAGCTTCAATGCAGAAAAAAAAGAATCTGAGTTACTGAGAGTGTGTGGTAAAGGGATTGCTCATATGGATGGGAAAGCGCACGCACTCTGTGCCACTGTTAATTACTTGGTTAAAGCACCACTCTCATAAATAGCAGATTCTTGGTTTTGTTCCCCATGCTGCTTGTCTCTGTCGAGGACATTGTTTGACGTTTTTCCTAGTGCTGTGTTATTGATGCAGCATCTCGAAGGTGGCAACTCTGTTGACATTTGGTCTTACTCAAACCGACTGCTTTCGCCCCATCAATGAATGTTTTGTTCTGCTAATTATAATTGGAGTTTCTTACCTCGGTTCTAGAAGCGCGTTTGTTTCACCTCCTCGTTTATTCTCCGTCCTTCATTCTCAGTTTGTTGGGAAGAACGAGGTGATGCAGGAATCACTGCGGAAACTCACACGCTGATCACTCTCTGCTTTCATTGTTCATTAATTAGACACGAAAAGCAAAGAATTATGAATTGTGTTTGGAATTTAAAAGGAAACATGTCGAAGGCCTGAGGCCTAAGTGACAGATACTTAGGCCTGAGGCCAGAGAATATGAGCCCAGTTCCACACACTCCAACCAGTGGGAGG
>NC_057717.1:3595364-3599245 GCF_004010195.1 Chiloscyllium plagiosum | reverse complement strand
TCTGATCGCTTGTGACCTTATTTTACTAACGAGTGTACCACTTAAACCCTGTAAAAGACCCTGCTGAATTCAGTATAGACAACATATAGTCACCTCTTCAGCAAACACAATAACGTTTTAGAAACGTGACTTTGTGTGTACAAAGCCGTTCTGACTGTCCGTAATCAATCCACCTTTCCATATGCATGAAACTCCTGTCCAGCATAATTACTACTGTCACTACCCCACTACTGACATCTGGCTAATTGGTGGTTAGTTCCCTGGATTTCCATTGCGATGTTTTAAAATAATGAAACAACATTATATTCGTAGATATGGAGAAACACAGAGTGGAATCGGATGCTTCGGTTTAATGAACCGTAATATAAAACAAAGCCCGTCCCACCTGCATGTTGTTGGCCCATATCCATCCAAACCATTCATAATGATGTGCTTATCTAAATGTATTTTAAATGTTTTAGCTTGACCCACAACCAGTTCTTTCCCAGGTGGTCCATTCAATCACAGGCTTTGCCAAATTCCTGGCCACTGACTTTCTCTTGTAGACAACATTATTGATATAGCTAGTCCAGAGCAATTTCTGTTCATGGTAGCACGCAGGATGGTGACAAATACCAGGTTGGGTAATCAGTGATAGTAATGTAATTGAATATCAAAGAAGGATGGTTTGATTCTTGACTGTCGTACTTGGCTAATATTTGTATGACGTGAACATTAACTGCTATTTGTCAGAGAAAACCTGAACGTTTTCCAAGGCTTGTGGCAATGGCCATGGACTATTTCAGGAATTGTATAATCAGTAACCGTTCCCACGTCTGACCTAATATTGGAGAATGGGTCATTGCAGCCGGTGAACATTATTGAGCCTAGGGCTCTCTCTTTCCTGAGCAATGGCTGTAGAGCTGTTCTGGAGTTTGAATTACGAAACGGACAATAATTAGTTTTGTTGCTGGTGATTATTCCAACCCGGAGAGTACTTCCCCAAGATTCTGACGAACTATAATTTTATTCGGGCTCCTGTTGTCACGCACTATTAAATGGCGCCTTGATGTTAAGTGTAATTGCACATATCGCCTCTTTGGAATTTCAGTCTTTTAATTGAAGCTGGCAATGGGGTCAGGAGCTGAGTCAGGCTGACAAGACACTAACTGGATGTCACAGAACAGGTTATTGCTGATCGAACACATTATTGCTGATACCGTCCTTCACATTTACATGATAGACCGTACACTGATGGGTCAATGACTGTCTGCAGTGCCAGTACCCTGCTTAAGGTGTACAGGACATACTTCGGCAATTTATCACATTGTTGATAGATGTCAATGTTCTTACTGAAATAGAACAGCTGGGTTAGAGATGTGCCAGCGTCTGGAGTTTAATAACAGTTTCAAGTGTCTCCAGCCATTTCTTAAATTTGTGCAGAATGGATCGAATTGTCAGAAAATTTGTGTCGGTGATTCTGGGCCCAGTGAAGGTCGCTGAAATGGATCATCTTCTCACCCCTTCTGGCTGAAGATTGTTACAAATGCAGCAGCTTTATATTTTCCCTGATGTGTTGCGCTCCCCCATAACTGGGGACTTCATTGTTGGAGAGCAGCCTCCTCCTCCAATGGTCTCTTTCGTTGTCCACTATTTTTGTGACGAATTGGAACAAGGCCGCAGAGATAGATCTGAACATTGGTTGTGGGATCGCTGAGTTCTGTACACGACTTGCTGCTTATGCTGTTTAGCATTTATCGTCCTTTTTTAGCTAAGGACGAGCTTCCCCAGGTTGTTTGGGGCTGATAATGAGGTATCCTTCTGCACTTTTGTTTGAACGAGGGTGCTTCCTGGCGTGAAGCTTACTGTGCAGTGGGAATGTGTCGGCCCATGAGGTTGCAGTCTGAATGAGTTGTACAGAATATGATTCTGCTGCTGCAGATGGCTCACTGCACCTCACGGACACCTCACCTTTGGTTGATCTCGCACATAGCCCTGTTCATGAATCCTGTTTTACAGACAATTTATGTCTGTACCTTGATTAGCCTGTAGGAAACGTATGGCAAGTGACTTCTACATATTGTTCAATGAAGAGTTGATATCTACTTATGTCTTATATATTTTTAAATAAAGCAGACAGCACTATTTTTAGTTTAAAATTATTGAAGAGAACAATATTTAAATTACCAGTGTACTAAGCGAACTATTACACAATTCAGTGACTGCAGAAAGCAACTAATTCATGTTCAGATAAGGGAACACGATCTTGCAGTATGCAAGCGGTTGACAATGATTTTGAATAATGCTTGAATTCAGACAAGGTGTTACAACGCCTCACCACTACCTCCACAACACTCTCCAAAATCTGCCCACAGAGTTTCCAAGCTCGAGCTGGACAGTTGTTCACAAATTCCATTACAACAGACCAGCTAGTGACATATCTGAACAACAGGGAAATATGTGGTGGAGACTGGATGCTGGTGCAAATGCAGTTTCAACATTTGTAAAAATCACCTGACACCATGCATGATATCTGCAGCACGTTGTCTTATGCGGAACCCTCCATAAACCATATCCAGTGTACTTCAGCTCTACATCATTATCCAAGCAGAATTGCGCAGCTCCACTGACGCCAGGATGATCCCAGCCCAACGTTCTTGTGTGCGACTTGAGCTGGAAATGTCTATGTAAATAATTGCAGCATTGTTCTGAATTTTAGCAGCAAAATCTCTTCACTGATAGTCGATATTCCAATAAGCACAAAATCCACTTGTTTCAGTCCACTTTTATGACTTAATATGATGAAAGCAATGCACCCATCACAGTTGGAGTTTTGAAATATGAGTCTGGTTACACACCCAAGAACTAATTATGAAATGCAAGGGCCTCGAAATGTGCAGTTATTTTCCCATGTACTAACATGGAGTGCTTATATTCACACACAATAGATTTAATGGAACAATATCACTGTGTTGTCTAAATATTCTACAGTCAGTTATAAGTACAATTTCGATTGCCTCTGTCACCTCACAGTTCAGTGATGTGGTATGTGAATGCCAGTGCCTGTGTCATGCGAGGTATGTACGTTATGCCTGTGACTTTTTTTCAATCAGCATATTCATTCAGCTGTTCAGAACAAGCAGGATACTAACTGGACCAAACCAGCCTGTGATCTCAAATCCCAAACCTCAGTGCCCAGCATGTCAGGACAATATTTTCCATTCTAGTTTATTCCGGGAATGTGGTAGGAACTGTATGTATTGCTCATCCCGTGATGCCATTGAGAAGATGGTCTTGTGCTGCCACATTGAAACGCTGTGGCCCATGTGCCGTACGTGGACTTACAATACAATTAAGGAGGGAACTTGAAACGAAGACACTGAAGGAACAACATTTTCCAATTCAGGTTGGTGGGTGGAACGAAACGTGACCGTATTGGGGGTCCCAACTATCAGCTGCCTTTGTCCTTCTTGCGGGTGGTAGTTTCAAAGGGGCTTTGAAAGGAGCTTTGGTAAATTTCTGCAGAGCATCGTGTAGATGTCAGACATTGTTGCTACTGAGTGTTATTGAATGAGAGGTGAAGCTGCACGCACCATCTGGATCTCTGCATCTTTTCCTATCGTCTCCTCGACGTCTTCATTTGTATCTCAGTAACCCTCCCGATCACCATAATCGCCATCAGTTACTATAGCAATATCTATCGTTGTTAAGTTCTTCCAGCACCTACAGACTTCTCTATTCCTCAATTCTCCTCCCCAATGCAACACCCATCACTGTCTGCCTACCCATCGCCAGCTCCTTTACTGCTCCCCGGCTGTATGATTCTGCCGAATCGTTGCTGCTCCATAATTCTCTAACCTCCTCCAAACTCACTGAGCACCGTCAGCTCTTTCAACCCTCCC
>NC_057717.1:3568071-3593211 GCF_004010195.1 Chiloscyllium plagiosum | reverse complement strand
ATCCTTCTGCACTTTTGTTTGAACGAGGGTGCTTCCTTGCGTGAAGCTTACTGTGCAGTGGGAATATGTCGGCCCATGAGGTTGCAGTCTGAATGAGTTGTACAGAATATGATTCTGCTGCTGCAGATGGCTCACTGCACCTCACGGACACCTCACCTTTGGTTGATCAATCTGTTTGTAGTCTGCCCCATTCAGAGAACAGGTAGCTACCAAACATGGTGGGGAAAGACTACAAAATTTAAGATGGCCCTTCCTGCCCACAAGGACTAGGCAATGGCTGCTCTTACTAATATTTAACATGGAGACGTGTCTCTGCAGCAGGCCAATTAGTGACGACGAGGTCAATGATATGTTTCACTTTTATTGATTTCCTCATTATCTGCCGCAGGGCAGTCCAACAGCCACAGGATCCAGCATTAATACTGAGCACTATATTGACTATGTTGAAAGGAGCTGCCCCCTCTGTCTGGCTGTGTCAACCAGAGAGGTTGGTGATGTTGACTCGCACATAGCCCTGTTCATGAATCCTGTTTTACAGACAATTTATGTCTGTACCTTGATTAGCCTGTAGGAAACGTATGGCAAGCGTCTTCTACATATTGTTCAATGAAGAGTTGATATCTACTTATGTCTTACATATTTGTAAATAAAGCAGACAGCACTATTTTTAGTTTAAAATTATTGAAGTGAACAATATTTAAATTACCAGTGCACTAAGCGAACTATTACACAATTCAGTGACTGCAGAAAGCAACTAATTCATGTTCAGATAAGGGAACACGATCTTGCAGTATGCAAGCGGTTGGAAATTACTTTGAATAATGCTTGAATTCAGACAAGGTGTTACCATGCCTCACCACTACCTCCACAACACTCTCCAAAATCCGCCTGCAGAGTTTCTAAGCTCGAGCTGGACAGTTGTTCACAAACTCCATCACAACAGACCAGCTAGTGACATATCTGAACAACAGGGAAATATGTGGTGCAGACTGGGTGCTGGTGCAAATGCAGTTTCAACATTTGTAAAAATCACCTGACACCATGCATGATATCTGCAGCACGTTATCTTATGCTGAACCCTCCATAAACCATATCCAGTGTATTTCAGCTCTACATCATTATCCAAGCAGAATTACGCAGCTCCACTGACGCCAGGATGATCCCAGCCCAACGTTCTTGTGTGCGACTTGAGCTGGAAATATCTATGTAAATAATTGCAGCATTGTTCTGAATTTTAGCAACAAAATCTCTTCACTGATAGTCGATATTCCAATAAGCACAAAATCCACTCGTTTCAGTACACTTTTATGACATAATATGATGAAAGAAATGCACCGATCACAGTTGGAGTTTTGAAATATGAGTCTGTTACACACCCAAGAACTAATTATGATTATGAAGTGCAAGGGCCTCGAAATGTGCAGTTATTTTCCCATGTACTAACATGGAAAGCTTATATTCACACACAATAGATTTAATGGAACAATATCACTGTGTTGTCTAAATATTCTACAGTCAGTTATAAGTACAATTTCGATTGCCTCTGTCACCTCACAGTTCAGTAATGTGGTATGTGAATGCCAGTGCCTGTGTCATGCGAAGTATGTACGTTATGCCTCTGATTTTTTTTCAATCAGCATATTCAGTCAGCTGTTCAGAACAAGCAGGGTACTGACTGGACCAAACCAGCCTGTGGTCTCAAATCCCAAACCTCAGTGCCCAGCATGTTAGGACAATATTTTCCATTCAATTTATTCCGGGAATGTGGTAGGAACTGTATTTATTGCTCATCCCGTGATGCCACTGAGAAGATGGTCTTGTGCTGCCACATTGAAACGCTGTGGCCCATGTGCCGTATGTGGACTTACAATACAATTAAGGAGGGAACTTGAAACGAAGACACTGAAGGAACAACATTTCCAATTCAGGTTGGTGGGTGGAACGAAACGTGACCGTATTGAGGGTCCCAACTATCAGCTGCCTTTGTCCTTCTTGCGGGTCGTAGTTTCAAAGGGGCTTTGAAAGGAGCTTTGGTAAATCTCTGCAGAGCATCGTGTAGATGTCAGACATTGTTGCTACTGAGTGTTATTGAATGAGAGGTGAAGCTGCATGCACCATCTGCATCTCTGCATCTTTTCCTATCGTCTCCTCGAGGTCTTGATTTGTATCTCAGTAACCCTCCCTATCACCATAATCGCCATCAGTTACTATAGCAATATATATCGTTGTTAAGTTCTTCCAGCACCTACAGACTTCTCTATTCCTCAATTCTCCTCCCAAATGCGACACCCATCTCTGTCTGCCTACCCATCGCCAGCTCCTTCACTGCTCCCCGGCTGTATGATTCTGCCGAATCGTTGCTGCTCCATAATTCTCTAACCTCCTCCAAACTCACTGAGCACCGTCAGCTCTTTCAACCCTCCCTATGTCTCTAACCACCCCCAGACACTTCGCTCACTCAATCTCTCTGACCATCTTAGTTCCTTTCCCCGTCTCTATCTCTCTAACCACTTCTGTCCCATACACCTCTCCCTATCTCTCTCAACGTCTGGACCATTACCAGATTCCCTATCTCTCGAACTACTTCCAGCCCCTATACTCCTCCGTACCTCTGTAACCTTCTCATGATACTCCAGTCCTCCATATCTGTCCAGCATCCTTCAGCCCCTACATCTCTTTCTCAGTAACCTCATCCAATTCCTTCCCGGAAACCTATCTCTCTAACTACATCCAGCCTCTTCACCCCTCCCTATATCTCTCAACACCTCCAGCCCCGACAACCGCTCTCCATCATTCTAACCTCCTACCGTGACAACTTCCTTATCTCTCCAACCACCTCCAGCCCACACCCCTACATATATCATAAACGACCTCCAGCCATCCACCTCTTCCAATCTCTCTGCACACCTCCATTCCCTACACCCCTCCCTATTTCTCCAAACTCCTCCTGCCACTACATCCCTTCCTATTTCAATCCTCCCTCCCTAACTTTCTCTCAAAATCTACACTCCAAACATCCTCTCCCTACTGGTCTAACCATCTCCAACAGTCACATCACTCTCTAATTGACGTCCAGCCTCCACACCCCTCTCTGTCTCTGCAACCACCTCGAGGATACTCACTCTGTAAACACTTCTAGCTCCTTACACTTATTCATCTCTGTAACCACCTCCAGCACCAACTCCTCTCCCTATGAATCTAACCACCTCCAGCCCGTAAACCCCTCCGTTTGTCTCTAAACTAAGCTGCGTCAACCCTCCACATATCCTGTAAATGAATAAACTAAATCTCAAAACCTGTTCTAGCATGCACAGCCCTCACTACCTCTGTCACATCCTGAAACTTGCTTTCATCTTCCGTTCTCCGACTCATAAATCCACGATTACCTCCTCCAGACTTCACTCCTGCTTAATTCCTCTAAAATTCGTTCATCGCCTCCTTTCATGTCCCGTCGCTCTATCATTAAAATGCTCCTAATTCTTTTACACTTAGCATCTCCTCCAGTCCATTCAACTCTCCCGATCTCAGTAATCTACGCCAGCACCTGCACCCATTACCTAACTACGTAACATTTGTCAGAATCAGAACCCCTCCCTGCCCCTGTAATGTCATCTAGCTCTGCACCCCTCGCCATCTCTGTAGCCATCTCCAGCAGGTACACCCTTTCCTTGTTTCTGCAACATTCTCCAGCACCTACACCACTCTCTGTCCATCTAACATTCTTAAGCACCTACAACCTCTTCCATTCCTGTAAACTTCTGCAGCACCTACACACTCTCCTTATCCTTATTACATCCACGAGCACACTGTATCATTACGCCGGCACCTACACCCCTCGCTGTTCTTGCAACCTTTGCCAGCAGCTACACCTTTTCCTATCCCCATGCATTCTTCAACAACTATATCCACTCCTTATCGCTATACTATTCTGAGGTACCTACAACCTACACTTTATAACGTTCTCCAGTAACGATTCCCATTCTACACATTTGCAACATTTTCCAGCACCGACAACCATTCCTTCAGCGGTAGTATTCGGCGGTACCTACATCCTTCCCTATCCATATAACAATCTCCAGCACACACCCACTTCTGTTGCCTTTAACCCGTTCCATCACCTACACCTTATACCCCATCCCAATAACCATTCCCAACGCCTTCATCCTTCCTTATCACCGTAACGTTCTCCATTATCTACTCATCTCCCTAACCCTGATACATCCTTCATTAACTACACTAACTCCTTTTTCCTGCAACTTTCTGTCGTACTGAAACTCCTCTCGATTGCTTAAACATTCCCAAGTAACAATTCATTTCCCTATCCCTGTAACATTGCCCAGATCTTGCACTAATCCCTGTTGCTGCAACATTTTCCAGCAACTAAACCGACTCTCTATCTCTGTAAAATTCTGCAGCACGTGCATCGTCTCCCTATCACACCACTTTCTCCAGTATCTAGACCCCTTGCTGACATTGTAACATTGTCCAGCATCTACACCTTGCTCTAACCATGTACAATTCTCCAGTCCCTTCACTACACCCTATCCATGTAATATTCTCCAGCACCTACACCACTCCCTATCCATGTAACATTCTTGAGCACCAAAACCGATCGGTTATCTCTGTAATTTTCAACATCATGTACATCGCCTCGCTGTCACTTCACTTCACATTCTCCATTATCTACACCCTTCGCTAACACTCTAACGTTCTCCAGCACCTATACACCTCCGTAACCCGGTAAAATTCTTCACCACCTAAACATTTCCCTGTCCCTGTAACATTCTCCAGCATCTAGACCGACTCGTTATCGCTGTAAAATTCTCCAGCACCTGTAACCCTCTACAACTCTAGAACACTCTGCAGCGGCTATAACCCTTCATAACTTTCTAACCTCCAGCCCCTCAAATATTCTCTATCTCTTTAACTCCTTCAAACCACTACATCCCTCCCTATTTCTCTCACCACCTCCAGTCCCTACACGTCTCCCTACTTCTCAACGACCCCCAACCCGCAACACGACTCCCTATCTCTCTAACCAGCTCCAGCCCGCCCAGCCCTACATATCACTTTGATAACGTTTATCCCCCATACCCCTCGCTACTTCTATGTCCATCTCAAGCCCGAAATCCCTCCCCAGCTCTCTCACCTCCAGCTGATGCAATTCTCTGCATATCGTGTAAAAAATACAAAAACACTTGAATAGCCTTTCCTCACATGGACAGGCATCACTATCTCTCTCAGATCTCCAGCCTTGCTTTTCTCTTTTATTGACATCCTCCAACTTATAAAACGACGATTACCTCCTCCAGACATCATTCTTCGTTATCTTTGTGACTTCATCCACAACCTGCATTGTTTCAACGCCCCCTTTCATGCCCGATCCCTCTCTCAGTAAAGTACCCCAGACTCAATGACAGTTTGCATCCCTTTAACTCTCCCTATCTCTGTACTCTACTACAGCCCTTGCACCCAATACCTATCCATGTAAAATTCGCCAGCACCTAAACCACCCCCTATCCCGATATAATTCACCAGCACCTACAAACTCTCTCTATCCCTATTACCTTCTCCAGCATCGACATCCAATCCCAAACCCTGGAAGATTCTCCAGCACTTGTAGGCAATCCCTCTTTCCATTTAACATTCTCCAGCACATTCAACTCTCCAGTTCCTGCAACATTCTCTCGCTCCAACACACCTCCCTATCTCTGTTATAATTCTCCAGTACCTACACTCCGCCCTATCGCTGTAGTGTTGTCCAGTACCGTCGGGTTGTTAAGAAGGCATATAGTGATTTAGCTTTTATTAATAGAGGGATCGAGTTCTGGAACCATGAGGTTATGCTGCAGCTATACAAAACTCTAGTGCGGCCGCACTTGGAGTATTTTGCACAGTTCGTTTCACTGCGTTATAAGAAGGATGTGGAAGCTTTGGAATGTGTGCAGAGGAGATTTACTAGGATGTTGTTTGGTACGGAGGGAAGGTCTTACGAGGAAAGGCTGAGGGATTTGAGTCTGCTTTCGTTAGAGAGAAGAAGGTTGAGACGTGACTTAATAGAGATATATTTGATAATCAGAGAGTTAGATAGGATGGACAGGGAGAGCCTTTTTCCAAGTATGGTGAATGCGAGCACGAGTGGGCATAGCTTTAAATTGAGGTAGGATATATATAGGATAGATATCAGAGGTAGTTTCTTTACTCAGAATATTAAGGGTATGGAATGCTGTGTCTGTAACGGTAGTAGATTCGCCAAATGTAAGTACATTTAGGTCGTCATTGGACAGGCAGATGGACGTACATTGAATAGTAGAGGTTAGAAGGGCTTCAGATTGGTATGACAGGTCGGTGCAACATCGAGGGCTGAAGGGGCTGTACTGCGCTATGATGTTCTATGTTCTATGTTCTACCAACACCACTCTCGATCACTGTAGAATTCTCTCTCAGTTACAAGCCTGCTGATCCCTGTAACATTTAGCAGCACCTACTGTATTCCACATCCCTGTAACAATCTCCAGTAACTACACCCTTCTGAATTCCTTTCACATCCTCTAGCAACTAACGTACGCCCTATCGCCGACACCTTTTCTAGCTCCTGCACTCCTCCCTAATTCTGTAACGTTCTTCAGCACCTAACGGGCCACAATATCCATATAATCTCTGAACATTGAACACATAGCATAGAAAAATACAGTAGACTACAGGTCCTTCTGTCCGCGCTGTTGCACAACAGATTTATACCAATCTAATATAAAATAACCTAATCTACGCACCTCTCAATTCAATGCTGTCCATGTGCGTCTACAGCAGTCGGATACATATCCCTAATGACTCTGTTTCCATGACTACGGTTGGTTACGCATTCTATGCACTTAGGCAGAACGAACCTACCTCTGAAGTCTCTTCTATGTCTTCCTCTTAAGAACTTCAAACTATGACCCCACGTGGTAGTCAATCCTCGCCTCGGGAAAAGACTCTGTTTATCGACTCTATGAATGCCTCTCATTCCCTTGTACACCTCGATCAGGTCACCTTTCTTCCTCCTTCTCTCCAGAGAGAAAATTCCAAGTTCATCAACGTCTCCTCGTAAGACAAGCCTTCAGATTCAGGCAGTATCCTTCTCCAATCCTTATAACCCTTACTTTCCCTGAAAAGTTCTTCTGAAAATGCACCCTTGCTGTCCCTCACGATCTCCATCCAACGATACTCCCACTTTCCATCCTTATAGTATTCTCCAGCACCTAGACCCAGTCCTTATCCAAATCCCACTCTCCAGCACTTACGCCCATTCATTATACTTGTAACATTCCCAATCATAGACAAACACTTCTTATTCCTGTAATCTGTTCATCCACTTACACACTCACAATCACTGTAACATTCCCAAGCGTCGACAGCCCTCAATATCCCTGTAACATCTCCACCCTCTACACCCACTCACCATTTCCGTACCTCTTTCCAGCACCCTATCCCCGCAAACATTCTGAAGCACCTAAACCCACACCTTAAACCTGTAACATTGTCCAGCACCAATGCCCCATCACTGCACTTGTAACATTCTCAATACCTACACCGTCACCTAGCAACACAGCATTCTCCAGAAACGACGATCCGCTCATCCCTGCAAGCTTATCCAGCACCGATACACCTCCCTATCCATGAAAATTGTCTAGCAGGGTCATCCTTCCCTATCTATGTCTCATCACCCAGCACCTGCAAGTCCATGTATCACCGTAGCATCCTCCAGCACCTGTAAACACGCCTATTCCTCTAATATTCTCCAGCCCCTACCAACTCCCCAGCTCTGTCACATTCTATAACACCTACACCCACTCCCTATTACTGTAATCTTCTGCACTCGCTGAACCCACTCCCTGTCCCTGCAACATTGTCCAGCACCTGCACACACTCCCTATTACTATCACATTCTTCAGTAACTTCAGCCGCTCCCTATTACTGCAACATTCTGAAGCAGCCACAGCCACCACCTGTCCTTGTCTCGTTCTCCAGCCCCTGCTGCCACTCCCTGTCCCTGTGACATTCTCCAGCACCTACACCCACTCACGATTCCTGTAACAATCTTAAGCACCTGCACCCGCTGCCTATCTTTGCAAACTTCTCATCCATCTAGACCATTCTCTATTCCTGCAACATTCTGGAGCACCTTCACCACTCCATATACGGAGAATATCACCAGTACCTAAATGTGTAACAATGTCCACCACCTTCGCACACGCCCTCGCCGTCTAAAGTTTTTCATCACCTGCACCCACTCCTTACCCCTGTAATTTGTCCAGGACCCATGCACGATATCCCTGTAACCATCTCCAGAACCTACGCCTTGCACTATCCCTGTTAAAGTTCGCCAGCACCATCACTCACCCACTAACAATTCAACATCCTCCAGCACCTGCACCCAACGTCTATCCCTGAAACATTCTACAACCGTATCCCTGTAACATTCTCCAGTACTGACAACCACTACCTATCCTTCTGCAGCACCTGGTCCTGTCGTGGAAATTCAATCGACTTGACTCAACTGTTAGCAAGAGCAAAGAAAGGAGCTTTATTTAAGTTCTGCAGATTTGACCGCGGTACATTCAGCTAGAAGCCTCAATGTAAGGGGTATCTGAGCATTGTTCAGATTCTTGCTTTATATTGTTTCTTATCATGCTCTCAAGGGCATAGACTGGGAAAACTCAAGTTGTTATTCTCTCTTCCCCTGGTCTTGGACATAACCGTTCTTCAGCTTTTGCTGAGTTTGACTGTCGCAAGGTCGAGTTGAATGTTTGCAAAATTCGGACAGAGACAAGCTGGCTGCAAACCTCATCAGAATATTGTTTACAAAGCTCAGCACAACATGAAATTTTGGAAAATCACTCTCTTTCAAATTTCACAGTACATGGATTATTTTCCATTACTTTTCCCCCTTTTTGTCATTTTATGACAACAAGGACAACTACAGCAACAACAAAAACTACATTGCCAGGATAGCTATACATCAGAAAATGTTTAGGAAACACCAGGCCTTTTCTAAGATGCCACCTATCTGTAACACAGCTTTGTGGTGGTATCGTCACTTGCTCTGGTGTGCCCTCTACACATCCCATATTCACACGTCACACTCGTCAACTTCATGGTAGGGTGGGGTCCACGCAATAGGATTTTCCTGCCGTGTGGCCACTGATAGTTTTAGTTTTTGGTATTCCACTGCACTCATAAGCAGCGGCGTAGGCAATTACACAACAGGGTCCTATACACAGCACTCTGAATAAGACTAGTCCTACAATTAGCAGCCCTTGTAGGATCCAATACCCCAGTCCTCCCGAAGGGAGTTGAGCTATCGGATCCAAGAGTCATCTGCTGGGGTAGGCGGGTGTACATCATATGATTTATTACACTAGTGATAGTTTGGAACTCCTCAGTAATATTCAAACAACATGAGGTACCTAAAATTTTGGAGACGCCCCCTCTCCCGGGTGTCAGAATGTCTAGCACTAATCGATTTTGTGTCACTGCTTCCCGAACTGCCGTGAACTCAATGTTAATGATTGCTAGACCTTACCCGTCTCATTTGCTAACAGTAATACACTATATGTGAGGCCATTAATCTTGTTTATTGCCACCGTTGTCCCTGCTACCAAAAGAATGGACGATCCAATGTTCGCTCCTGGTGTAGTTCAGGGGTCTGTGAGAATGTGCCCATTCTCATACCATGGCACATCCCTTCAGGTACGTCTGCTACTGGCGCTTGGGACGCACACTGTTGTGCCTGTAGACAGTATCGCGGGGTAGCAGCACCCCTTTCATCCCAGTGGAAGCTGGTGGTACCCTTTATCTCCACAGGCCCATATTATACCCGCCATCACAGTCTAATTATTGATAAAGGAACAAGTAATGTTTATGATCCTTCCATTTGCAAACGTTGCTGAGCAAAAATCCTTGTTCAAGTACAGCGTCATAGTGTATTGGGAGATTCCCCAAGTCGAGTCTCCCCAGATTGTTGCAAATACACGTTTCTGCCCAGCCTTCCACAATGTGGAATTCTGTTGTCGGGAGCGGGTCAACCTAGCGACTGCAGTTGGCCTTGAGTTCGATTGGTGGCACGAGATTTGCCCTAATTGCTCCCCCTATCAGGGTCAGGGTAGTCGCGTCCCTTCGGAAGCAGACAGCTAACATTTCTCTCCTGGATTTCTGTGATTGGTTCGGTAGTCCATCATTGGGCTGTGTGCAAACATATCCAACAAGAGTAGCGATCGTCTAATCCCCTGTGTTGTATTAGTGCCAAAGCAAATGTTCTGTTCCCTTTGCATGGAGCAATGTCCGTTCGCTCTTCCCAACCTACTGGCGTCGGATATACGCCATTTATCTCCTGCAGGACCACTTCTACAACCGGGTTAGACTCGCTATCATGCCCCGTCGACTCCCTCCACGTTCGGGCGTGACATTAATGCCCCCCACCCTGCTTAGGATTAGATCCATGACCTGGTTTGGCTGATTGACATGCCCTGGTGCTACTATCTTGTGTAGGACCTTCTGCGCTGCATCTCAAGTGGGGAGTGTGGGGAGACTTTACCACTACGTTCACCTACCTATAGATGTCAGGGAAGGGTCTATCTATTCCACACCACCATACTCCCTTCTCGCTCTTCTGAGTTTCGGATATTATCACCCGTGCCCAGCTACCTCCTACCTTGATCATATAATATCTATTTCCCGTGTCAGGTGTCCCTTTGGCTGTGGTGGCTACTACTAAGTGCCAGTCACCAGCCCTGCAAGAACCCCTGCATAACTATTTATAATCCCATTTATAATCGTCATGGCTTCTAAACGCCCATGGGTCGCATGTGAACGTCCCCTACGTAGCCTTAATTAAGATTACCGTCTGCGGTTGTATCCAAAATGTCCCTGCCCTCACGAATAGTCCTACCAGGGCGCTTACTAAAAGTGTGATCTGGTGCAGCCCAATATTCGTATGAGGCTTCTAATCACTACTTGCACTTAATTTGTTTCAGTGCTATCCGATGTCTCCTCATGTCACACCACACGTTTGCAATTGCTTGCGTGTATCCTTGTGGCTCCTTTTGTGATCTTAACTGCTGTCTGTGTTGCAAGGAGCATCTGAACTGGTCCCAGCCATCTCCTCGCATTCCAGTTTTTCCTCCTGAAGTCCTTCATCACTGTCCAGTCTCCAGGTTCTAGATCTTGCAGGTTCCCTCCTGTTGGTTGGGGTCGAGCTGATTTCAGATGATTCTGTGTTTGAGACAAAAGGGCATAGAGTTTTATACAGTAACACAACATCGCATCCTTACAGTGCCATGTTATCTGTGTTACCTAAGGTCTTGGGCCAATTCCTGTGCTGGGCTGTGTACCAAATAAAATCTCAAACTGGCCAAGATTAGCTCTTCCTCTCCTCCTAGATCTCATATACATTCGCACAATTGGAAGTGCCTTTGTCCATGTCACCCCAAGTTCCTCACAATACGTTGCCAATTTATTTTTAGGGCTGCATTTTCTCTTCCCACTGCCACACCGCTCGCTGGGTGGTAGGGACAGTGTTATCTTATGTTTATTCCCAAATAATCACTGATCTGCTGTAAGGCATTGTTGACAAATGGTGTCCTATTGTCGGTACTAAGCCTTTCAGGGGTGCCCCTTCTCGGAATTATCTCAGTTAGCAAAGCGTTGGCTATTGCACTGGCATCCTGTTTAGATGTCGGGAACGTTTCCACCCATTTGGAAAACATATCAACTATTACCAACAATACCTTTTTCACCTCGCTGAGCGTTAGTTCAATAAAGTCCATTTGCAAGTGTTCAAAGGGTTTATTGGTTATGGGTGTGTGCTGCCTGACTCATCTGTATTCCCCTCTCCACATTATTAGTGGCACAGATAGCACAACCTTCACAATATTTCTGGTAGTAATGAGTAAATCCCTGACTGTATCAGTGTGCCGAAATACTGTCATACATCCCCCCTTTTGACACATGGTCCTTACCGTGGGTCAGCTTGGCATAGAATGGAAATAATGATGGTGGTAAACAGGGTTTACCTTTGGAGATACACCATCCTCCTTCCCTGACACTGCCTCCTGGTTTCGTCCACTCACGCTTTTCTTTCTGTGCGGCCTGTGACTGTAACTCCCATACGTCTGCTGTTGGGGTAAAAAGTTTTGTCATACACATGTCAAACACATGTCATACATCCCCCCTTTTGACACATGGTCCTTACCGTGTGTCAGCTTGGCATGGAATGGAAATAATGATGGTGGTAAACAGGGTTTACCTTTGGGGATGCACCATCCGCCTTCCCTGACACTGCCTCCTGGTTTCGTCCACTCACGCTTTTCTTCCTGTGAGGCCTGTGACTGTAACTCCCGTACGTCTGCTGTTGGGGTAAAAATTTTCGTCATATACATGTCAATCCGCTCACTTGGCGGCTGCTGGGCTGCCGTTCTTGCTGCTGAGTCTGCCCTTGCATTGCCTTGGGAAATAAAATCGTGATGTTTTGTGTGGGCTTCACATTTACACACAGCGATTGATTTAGGCAATAGGACCACCTCCAGGAGGTCAGCAATCTGGCCACGGTGTGTGATGGGCTTTCCAGTGGAGGTCAAGGAGCCCCTGTGTTTCCACAGGGTTCCAAAATCATGTACAACCCCGAATATGTATTTGCTATCGGTGTAAATATTCACTGTTTTTCTCTCAGCAAATTTACATTCCTTGGTCATGGCAATCAGCTCCCCTGCTTGCACCGACAGATGAGAAGGGAGTAATCCCGCTTTGATTATCTCGTAGGTAATCTCTACAGCATACCCAATACAATTCTGCCCTGTCTTCTTGCTCCTGTATGCTGGCCCCTCCACAAAAATATCTCCATAGCGGGATCCTGAAGTGGTGAATCCTGCAAACCTGGTCTCGGGCTGCAAATTTTATTAGAAACATCATGTGGGTCTCCATCTCGTTCTGTGGGGAGAAGGCAAGTCGGGTTAAGGACTTTACATCCCTTTATTATAATATGAGGCATCTCCAATAGAACAGTATTATATCTGAGCCAACGTGCTGCTGACATGCGTGCGGTCATTTGCTCGGAAAGGAGTAAGGATACTGCATATGGGACTTGAAGGGTTTTTTCAACAGTGCTGACCATATCTTTGGATGCTACAACAGCCTTTTGAGCCGCGGCCATGGCTCGCAGATATTTAGGCACTGCTGACGCTACGGTGTCCAGTTCAGCTAAAAAATATGCTACCGGCTTCAATTTTCCCCGATCATCCTGTAACAGCACAGTTGTTACGCAGCCATTCTTCTCATCTACTGTTTGTACAAAAAGCTTATTTGGATTCGGAATTCCCAATGTAGGTGTTGTTTGGAGGGCCTTTTTTAATTGAACATAAGCACTCCCGGCCTCTGGGGTCCACTGCAATGGGCTATGTCATGGGCTATGTCACTGAGGAACGCCTCAAGGGTTCTGTAGTGTGGGAGAAACATTTTGCAGTCGGAGCACATGCCCAAAAGGATAGTAAATATTTATTCGTGTGAGGCTTTGGAATTTGCTGGATTGCTTGAACTCTTTCTTGACCAATGGTCTTCTCTTGTTTAGATAATAAGTGACCTAAGAACTTTATATGTTGTTCCACAAATTATAGCTTTGCGAGACTGGCATTGTGCCCTTTCTTCGCTAGAGGGCAGGGCAACGCAAGGGAATCCTTCTCATATTGTTCCTTTGTTGGTGCCGCTATGAAGCAATCACAACATTCTGCAGAAGCACGGACCCTGGAAGAAGAACAAGACTCTCCAGACTCCTGCGTAGACCCACGTTATATATGGTGGGGGACTCAGCTGAATCCTGAGAAAGTCGCGTGAATATATATGATTTCCCTTTGAATGAAAAAACGAACCAGAATTGACTGTCTGAATGCACCGGTACACGAAAGAAAGCATTTGCTAAATCCACAACAGAGAACCATTTGCTCTCCGCTGGAATTTGAGCGAATATAGTATAGTAGTTGGGAATATTTGGGGCGCGTGGGACAACAGCATTATTGACTGCCTGCAGGTCTTGAACAAACATCCATTCCTCCGGTTCACCGGGATTGTATGCTTTTTTGACATGAAAAATGGGGGTTTTCACTGGTGAGTTTTCACAGGAGATTATCACTCCAGCCTTTCGAGGGATTCAAAGACTGGAGTATTTCCTTCTATGTCCTCGTGTTTTCATGGGTTTTGTGCCCTACAAGGACGATACTCAGACTCCGCGGTTATCTTTATGGGTTCACAGCCCGGTATGAGCCCCACATCATGTTTGCCCTTTGCCCAAAAGTCAGTCGAGACGATTTTTTTTCTTGGCTCTGAGACTGCTATCACAGTGAAACGCCACGCTATCCCCTTCAGCTTCTGCCACCTCTCGCCAGACACCTTCGCCTGTGACACGTGAGGACCAGAGCCTTCAAGATCAAAAAGATATTGTCTGCTTGCTGTTACAGATACTTGAGAAAAGTTCACACTAACTGCACGTCTGTGATCACTCCAATAAAATTTGCATAATAACATCTGCTCTGATTTTACCAATCTCCTGAACCAATCCTTCTCATATCGTTCGTCAGGGCCGTCACGGTGTGTGTTTGCTTTGCATTGCAGCAAATCTCCAGCAGGAAAATCGGTGTTAATATGATTAACATGGTTGCTTGCTTCCAGGGTGAGTGAATCGTTCACTAAACGTATTGCCACTCGTAGATATATATCAGGGGTCGTGGAACATATTACACAGCCTGTACTGATAAATCTTCCCGTTGAATTACCTGCAAGCTCGTCGCAGTAATGAGCAAGTCCATCCCCAGTCTCTCTTTGTGATCCCGACCCAAGGGATTTAAATGACAGAATTCCTAAAACAACAAGGAGATTTGGAATGTTTGCCCAGTACTAATTTCACACAATAGAGGTGTGGAAAATCTCTCCCGCACCATGACTCCTGATGCATCCATTGTGTTCAAGAACCCTTCACTCATCTTTATTTACTTCGATTGACTAAACTGGCTAAATAAGGATTGAGTAAGTTGCCCCTGTATCTACCAAAAACATAAGTGATGTATATTCCACATATAACATAGAGGTCGACATCGACTTATATGCATCATTGTGATTTTGAACAGACTGTCTACTTTACGCAATCTCACCGCTCAACATGGAGGTTGGACATGTCTCAGTACCCGTAAGATGATTAGAAGAGGTTAGTATAAGCGTGTCCTCGTTGCGAAGCATAAGAGAAAGGGGCTTGCCTGCACCTTGTAGGCTGCCCACCTCCACCTCAGCCTTTCCCTGTCAGTCAGCCTGCTGTCCAGCCTCCCGAGCCGATTGAAGCTGTCGGTGTGGGCACTATCTCGCCCAGTGGACCATTGTTCTGAAAACAAAGGACCCGCCAGATCACCCTCTGCTCGCGCCTCTTCCGCGACCACTTCTGCTTCATCTTCAGTGACCTCCACCTCTGCCTCTCTCTCTTCCTGCAGCACCTCCCTCCAATGGCTGGGTGACAATTTGCATCATATTAAGTTGAGGTTTAGGTGCTTGCTGTTCCATTTTTATTTTCCGCTTATCCTTCTCTTGTGTAAGCAATGTTTCAGTATGTACCGCATGTTGTTCTATCAAATTCAGCTTCCCCGTGTCCCAGGTAGTACATGTGTCTTTTACCTTTTTCGCTATTTCGTCCTTCATTCTATTGATGAAGCTGTTCCTCAGGCGTGCCTCATATGGCGTGATTTCTGCCGCCGTTACGTCGTCGGTTGGTGTCAGTCCACTATGGGCATTATGGACTTCAGTGAGGTGCATAATTTACTGGGACACTGTCTCACCTTCCCGTTGTTGACACATTGCTATTCTGGTCATGTCCATTCGCACTGGGAATGCCTCCCTACAGGCGGTTGCCAGCGCTGCAACAAAAACAGTAAAATCTCAGTTCTGCTCCGCTTGCGTGTTGGCGACTCTGGCATGGACGTTTGCGGCTGGCCAATTATACTTGATTTCAGTGACATCGGCACCGAGTTTTCATCCCAGAAGACGTCTAATCTCATGTGACGTGGGATGAAACTCAGTACAGAACTTTGTCACTTCTTTGGTGAAATTTTTACCTCCAAACTCGCGTGAGTCAGGCATCTGCCCAAAGGTAATTTCCAGATCCTTCATGGTCCATCGCCGGTGGACCAACACTGGATACCCTTATTGACCTGCTACTTCGAACAATGGGGCTTGCAGAACTACCTGGTTGGATGATCATACGCCAATACCCTCACTGTCTGTTTCATCATCCGTCGGGGAGTGAGCGCAAACAGGCCCTGGATGCCTTTCCATCTTGGAATGGTTGTCCTTCTTTTGGGCTTCTTGCTTCAATTGGTTGCAGGTATGGCGTGCGACTGGTGATTCAGCAGACCATGAGGTGGTGGCCGCTGACGTGGAGCCTTCGCCAGGCCCATCTCGTAGGGGAGCTGTTGGTCTCGGAGGGCAGTCGTCAAGGTCAGAATATTAAACTTATTTAAGACACTGTACAGCGTCGTTAGGTTGTATTACGCTCGCGTCTGCTTGTGTGCTGGTGTTTGTACGTGTATTTGATATATCACCTACTTGAGATTTCCTTTCTCTGATATCAGCCTCATGTTATAAGCACTCCAATTCACAGGTTCTAGTTTTCCCTTACTTTTTTCCTTCTCTCTCTCCTCCAACATCGACCTCAATATTTCCAGCTGTCTTTTACTAAAACTTCCTCCCTCCAGTAAACCATATTCCTTGATCCACAATTCTAACTGCTTTACAGACACTGGACCGTCATTATTTAACATTAATTTTATTTTCGATTGGCCATTTCAACTCCTTTGTGGACTCTCCTTTTGTTTGCTCTTGTCGGATCCCATTTTTAGAGTAACTGGAAAAGTGTTCATCTCTCTCTCTCACGCAGTACCGTTATCTTTTCCCTTTGACTTGCTTTCTTACCTCCAGAGGTCCCCTCTCGCATTGGACAAGTCCGCCTCAATGCCTTGGTTTTCGTAAACCAAGAAACCACACATCCAGTCCTCCTTTGGTGAGTCCAACTCAGCCAGTGGTGGCTCCATGTCTAAAACCACCCTTAAATGTGCTGTCTCTGAAACACTCTCGAGACGGATATTCCCTTGGAGTTTGCTCCAATTCCACGTGACAGTTCACTGAACCCTGTTCCTGCTTTATTTATTCTCTTAGAATGTGTCTTGATGGAGGATTACTTAAGTCACGACTCTTACCGCGAACCTATTCCATTCGAACGCTGGCGCTTGGGCAATCGACAGATTCCTGGTCCTCTCACACAAAAGGGCCAATTCAGTGCTCGATATGAAGGTAAACACATTCATGGCGCTGGCGCCGAATCCTCCTAGGAATCTTCAGAATCCCACTCAGTCTCCTGGTACTGGGACGAGCCCCCAAGTTTACTGTCGTGGAAATTAAATTGACATGACTCAACTATTATCAAGGGCAAAGAAAGGAGATTTATTTAAATTCAGCAGAATTGACCCCAGTACTTTCATCTCGATGCCTCAATGTAAGGGTTATCTGAGCATTGTTCAGATACTTGCCTTATACTATTTCTTATCTCACACTCAAGGGCAAAGACTGGGAAAACTCAAGTTGTTATTTTTTCATCCCCTGGTCTTGGACGTAACAGTTTTTCTGCTTTCACTGTGTCCGACGTTCGCAAGGTCGAGTTGAATGTTTACAAAATTGAAAAAGAGGCAAGCTGGCTGCAAACCTCACCAAAGTATTGTTTACAAATCTCAGCACAGCATTAAATGTTCGAAAAACATTCTCTTTCTAATTTCACAGTAAATGGATAATTTTCCATTACAGTAAGTAAGAGGATTCATGAGGGCATCTATATGGACTTCAGTCAGGCGTTCGACAAGGTTTCCCATGGGAGACTGATTAGAAAGGTTAGATCTCAACGAATACAGGGGGAACTAGCTATTTGAATACAGAACTGACTAAACAGTAGAAGGCAGAGGGTGGTGTTTTAGGCTTGCTTTTCAGACGAGAGGCCTGTGACAGTGGAGTGCCAAAAGGATCGGTGCTGGGCCCTCTACTTTTCGTCATTTTTATAAATGATTTGGATGTGAGCATAACAGGCATAATCAGTAAGTTTGCAGATGACATCAACATTGGAGGTATAGTGGACAGCAAAGAAGGTTACCAAGATTACAACAGGATCTTTGTCAGATGGGCCAATCGGCTGAAAAGTGGCAAGTGGAGATTAATTAAGGTAAATGCGAGGTGCTGGATTTTGGGAAAGCAAAACTCAGCAGGTCTTTTCCACTTAATGGTAAGGACATAGGGAGTGTTGATGAACAAGGAGACCATGGAGTGCAGGTTCATAGCTCCTTGAAAGTGTAAACGCTGGTAGATTGGATAATGAATAATGCGTTTGGTATCCTTTGCTTTATTGTTCAGAAAATTGCGTCCATTTTGCGGCTGTCCCGGACCTTGCTTAAACCCCTTTCGGAATATTGCGTGCAATTCTGGTCTCCTTCCTATCTAAAAGATGTGGCGAAACTTGAAAGGGTCCAGAAAAGATTTACAAGGATGTTGTCAGGGTTGGAGGATTTGATCTACAGGGAGATCTGGGGCTGTTTTCCCTCGAGCGTTGGAGGCTGAGGGGTGCCCTTATGGAGGTTTACAAAGTTAGGAGGGTCATGGATAGGAAAAATAACCAAAGTATTTACCATGACGTGTGAGAGTCCAGAATTAGAGGGCAGAGATTTAGGATAAGAGGTGCATGATATAAGAGAGATCTGAGAGGCAACTTGTTCACGCAGGGGGTTGTACGTGTATGGAATCAGCTGCCAGAGGAAGGGGTGGAAGATGATATAATTGCAACATGTAAAATTCATTTTGAAGTGTGAATAGGAAGGGTTAGGAGGGTTATGATCTGGGTGCTGGCAGGTGGGACTAGATTGCGTTAGGATATCTGGACGGCATGGACGGCTTGGACCTAAGGGCTAGTTTCCTTGCTGGATATCTATATGATTCTCTGACTGTATGACTATTTCACCACAGATCACACCAGATGGCCGCCTTTCCAAAGTCCGCAATTTCCCCTCCTACGTGGTTGAGGAAGCCCTCCCATGCAGCTCGTCCATTTCCTGTACCTTCACACTTGAAACACACCCCTCCAACCCCAAAACTGGCAGAGATTCCATGGTTATCACCCTCAACCCCAGCTACCTCTGCAGATAACGTACAGACTTCGCCATTTATGCCACCTACAAACGGAACCAGAGATATATTACTCTCCCCACGCTTACCCGCTTTACAGAAAGTCCATTCCGTTTGCAACCCTCTCGTCAGGACAACTCCCCCAACAATCCACCCATTCCTCCTGGCCGCTTCCTTTGCCATCACAGGAATTGCAAAACCTGCGCCCACACATCCAGCCAACCAGGGTCCAAAGCCACAAAGCAGCCTTCCACATCATCAGACTTTTACCTCCATTTCCATACACGTCAGTAACTGCATCCATTGCTCCCGATGCAGTCTCCTTGGCATTTCGATGACAGGTTGCTGACTCGAAGAGTGCTTCAGGACACATGCACCAACGCCTCATGGCCAAAAACTTCAACTACCCTCCCAATCCACCGAGGACATGCCGGTCCTGGGCATCCTCCATTGCCACTCCCTTATCACCTGACTTTGGAGAAAGCACGCCTAATCTTCCGCCTCGGGAACTACCAGCCCCATGGCATCAATATGGATTTCACCTGTTTCCCCATATCCACTTCCCCCACCTAATCCCAGTTCCAAACTTCCATCTCAGCACCGCGCTCATGGCTTTTCCTACCTGTCCATCCTACTTCCCAATTGTCCGCCCCTCTGACTTATCACCATTTCCCCCACTTCCATCTACCTTTTGCACTCTCAGTTGCCTTTCCCCCAGGCCCACGCCCCTGCCATTTAATCTCTCCACCCAAGAGGCTCAAACCCTCAACACTAATGAAGGGCTTTTGCTGAAACTTCGATTTTCCTGCTTCTCGGAAGATGCCTGTACTGCTGCCCTTTTTGAGGAACACGCTCCTGACTAATCTCCAGCATCTGCAGTTCTCCCTTTAAACTACGTAATTGAACTGTATTTTGAGTGTCAGCTTCATTTTATTCGTGTATTTCGCGCACTGTCCGCCCACAAATCTCAAGCATGAGGTCTGACCTTATTCTTAATTGCAGACGCTTGATTTCATATTCTGTTTTAATTCTGACATTTTCAATATGTCACTATTATCTAGATTCTGTACCTTCATTCACAGGGTTATAACCGAGCAACTGTGCATTAGCAGGAGTTAGCTACACTTTCCCACACATCAAAATAAATCTCCACGTTACTTTCGATTCGTACAAGAATTTACTGTGCAAGAAAAAAAAAGAACACCTTTAAGGTCAGTTGATGTAAAGAATCCCCATCTTCACCTGCTGCGGTCAGATCGACTCGACCCGTCCTTCTCCTGAGGAGTGCCGTGACTTTATAAAATACTCATGCACAGATGCATGAGTTTCAAGCAACAGATTATACATTGGTGTAAAATTTGCCATCCTTTTTATTCAGTTGTGTTCGAAATGTGAACAGTTATTAATCATACCAATCTAAGTGTGTAGACCCTTCCTGAGTATCCTCGCTCCATTCCTGCACATTCCCCGTGAGAATTAACTCTCTTCTGATTGATTAAAGATAGTTCCCTCCGGGAGAATGTGTCACTGTATCGATGATGTGAAAATGCAGCGCGATTGTCCGGGACACATAAATCGTTTCATGTCCGGCTTTTCATCAAAGAGTAACATGTATTTAGGACCCATTCCAGTACAAGTTCACTGTGAATTCACACGTTCTTTACTTCACATAAAACACATCATATCAGCACATTTACTGAAGGCTAAATATCGTGGTGTATCCGAAATTCCAGGTGCATTTATTAAAATGAATGTCAGTAACAACAGCTGTCTCCGTCGTCCTGCTTTGATTGGTCGTGACGAGATTAGCAAATGTAGCTTCCTAAAACATAATTTATTGGCAAACAATCGAAATATCTCCAAGGAAGCATATCAACTTTCTCGCCTTTAATTGTAACCTGGGTGGATTCTACATTGGAAGGTTCTCGTAAAGTACATCAGAAACGAATTATTTCATTTTTATTGTCAGTTTGAACAACTATTTCATAATTTAATTTGAAAAACTGGAAGCTCCTTGGTGGATTTTAACTTGCATGGTTATTGGGACAGACCAACGCCTGACACTTGCTCTAAAGAGAGCCATTATGACCCAATATTCCTCTGCTCCTCCACACTGCCAGGAATCCTTTAACCCTGTGTTCTGCATTGATATTCGCACTTTCAAAGTGAACGATTCCACACTTTTTCGGGTTTAACTCCATCTGCCACATATCAGACCAGTTCTGCAAACTCGCAATATTTCATTGCAATCCACAACATCCGAATACACTATCGACAACTCCACCAACCTCCATGTCATCGGCAAAATTACTACCTCACCTTTCTTCTTACTCATCTAACGCATTTATAAAAATCGCAAAGAGCAGAGCTCCCCTAACGAATCCCTAAGGAAGTTCACTGGACACCGACCTCAACGATGCCCTATCCAATAATCTTCAATGTACACTTGATGGTTACTGTTAGTGAGGAAATGGTTTTATCTAATTTATTAAGCCTGCAAAAGTACCCGTTGACAGATGAAAATTAACTGAGTGTGTCCTGCATTACTTTACCACTTTGGAAAGTTAAGGAAATACATCTGTCTCTAATTTATCCTCCTACATTTAAACAAGGTTATCACGGTGAAGGAAGAAACGGAAATCAATCTGTACATGGTATAGATTTAATGAAGGATTGAAGCATTTCATTTCTGTCCCTCCTGTCTCTTTATATATTCTGCACTCACCAATACGTTTACTTATCTTCGGATAAAATTAACAGCTATAGTCAGTGTAACTAAAACATTTATCATCTGAGCGGCTGCCAAGATGTCTCAGCAGTTCGGATGATTGTTTGAGTCATGTCCAACACGAGGAATGAATGAAAGTCTTCTCACCGGTGTGAAGCCACAGGTGCCTCAGCAGCGTGGACGCCAGAGAGTATCCTTTCCCACACACACAGCATTTTTTCCTACAGAGTGGTGCAAGTATGGAATGACCTGCCAAAGGGAGGGGGAGAGGCTGGTACAAGTACAAAGTTTATAATGCATCAGGATTGGTAAATAAGTCGGAAGGGGTGAGAGAGATATGGGTCAAATGCTGACAGATGAGATGAGAGTTGTTAATGATATATTTTCAGCGTGGACAAATTGGACAAAAGGATCTGATTCTGTGCATTCAATTTCTATGACTCTCTCTCTCCCTCTCTCTCTCTCTCGGTCATGTCTCGATGCGATCTTACCCCAGTTCAGACAGGGAAGTGGGATTGGGACTGGGTCAGTGGAAATTGGATTGATCCAACTTCTAACTATTTTTACACAATCATACCCCTGGGAGTGGGTAAACTGAAGTCTACTCCAGTACTGGCAGACTTCAAGTTTGTCCCATGCAGTGAAAGTGTGTGTGATAAAGATATGGAGGGTGTGTAAGATGGAGAGTGGGAGGATGATGTGAAAAACATGGGGAGGCTGTGTGAGACCATAACAGGGATGATGTATGTGACCAGAAAGGCAGCGTATGTGTGACGAAAACAAGCAGGATGTCCGCAAATATGAGAGAGGTTTTAGACAATTTATTTATGCTCGGACTTGCCATTGAATTCAAAGTTTGTGAGAAGATTTGTAGCTCGGGTGCTCGTTGTTGTGGTTCTATTCGCTGAGCTGGGAATTTGCGTTGCAGACGTTTCGTCCCTTGTCCAGGTGACATCCTCAGTGCTTGGGAGCCTCCTGTGAAGCGCTTCGATGACCTTTCCCCCGCCATTTGAAGTGGTTTGAATCTGCCGCTTCCGGTTGTCAGTTCCAGCTGTCCATTGCAGTGATCGGTATATTGGGTCCAGGTCGATGTGCTTATTGAGTGAACCTGTGGATGCATGCCATGCCTCTAGGAATTCCCTGGCTATTCTCTGTTTGGCTTGTCCTATAATAGTAGTGCTGTCCCAGTCGAATTCATGATGCTTGGCATCTGCGTGTGTGGCTACTTAGGATAGCTGGTCTTGTCGTTACGTGGCTAGTTGGTGTTCATGGATGCGGATCGTTAGCTGTCTTCCTGTTTGTCCTATGTAGTGTTTTGTGCAGTCCTTGCATGGGACTTTGTACACTACATTGGTTTTGCTCATGCTGGGTATCGGGTCCTTCGTTCTGGTGAGTTGTTGTCTGAGAGTGGCTGTTGGTTTGTGTGCTGTTATGAGTCCTAGTAGTCGCAGCAGTCTGGCTGTCAGTTCGGAAATGCTCTTGATGTATGTTCGTGTGGCTAGTCCTTTGGGTTGCGGCATGTCGTCGTTCTGTTGTCACACACGCAGATGATAAGCATCACGAATTCGTCTGCAACACAAATTCCCAGCTCGGTGAACAGAACCACAACAATTTGCCATTGAATGTTTTGATGGATAGTTTGCATATCCAGCTGCCATTTGATTTGTTTCTGGAAAAATTGGCATGAAATAAATTAAATATAATCCCTCAGCACTGACCATCCGACAGCACACACTCTTCCAAAACTGAACGGGCGACGATGGCATTACTCAGCACTGACCCTGTGACAGTAGCCTCTCGCTCAGTACTGACACTCCAACAGTGCCTGCTCCCTCAACACTAACCATATGACTTTGTCCACTCCCTCAGCCTATTACAGTAACCGTTCCTTCAGCACTAACCATCTGAGAGTTTCTGCATCCTCAGTACTGATGCTCTGGCAGCGTCAACTCCCACAGCACAGAACTTCCAAAAGCGCCTGCCCTTTCAGCACTACCCTTTTGCATTGGAAAGAGAAAGCGCCGTTCCAACAGTTGTGGCCCTCTGACAATGCATGCTTTCTTGGTTCTCTCATTGGAGCCTGGTCCTGGTGCACAGTTTTACTCACTTGCACAGTGTTGAGAAGTTTTGAAGCAACCAAATATATCATCTGTGAATTGCTGCGCCAAATGATAATAGCAGTCTCCTGCGAGTGAGGGAAAGAGAGGGAAGTGAGCAGAAAAAAACGATTTGTCCCTATCAACTTTGATTAATTCCTGACTCATCCTCAACACAGGTCCATAACCTGCGGCCAGACCGCCTCTTATTAACAGTCACAGGCCACATGGGATTTGGTACTGGGTAATGGATTGGCCGGTGTTAGATGTGGAGGTAGGTGGGGAATTTGGTGATCGTGAACACAGTTCGGTATGTTTACTTAAGCAATAGAAAGGGCTAATTATATACTGCAGGGAAAGAGTTATATCTGACGGAAAAGCAATTAGGATGAAATTTGGCAAGATTTTGTTTGCACGAGATGTGGAAGGAAACGGACGGAATGAGCACCATTGAAATGTGGAGCTAATTCAAGGAACTGATATTGCATGTACTTGATGAGTATGTACCTGTCAGTTATGAAGCAAGTTGTCGAGCGAAGCAGCCGAGTTTCCAAAAGTACTTGAAGCTCATGTCAAGAG
Source organism: Chiloscyllium plagiosum (assembly GCF_004010195.1). Lineage (NCBI taxonomy): Eukaryota > Metazoa > Chordata > Chondrichthyes > Orectolobiformes > Hemiscylliidae > Chiloscyllium > Chiloscyllium plagiosum. The sequence continues at coordinate 3,568,581 of NC_057717.1, read as the reverse complement.
AAAGTAGAATTCATATGTTAGGATTTGACGTGAAGGCTCAGTTTGGGCGATTGAGAGTTACAAGTGAGTTCGGAACGACCTGTACAGAGAGTCCAGAAGAACCAGGAGAGGATATGAGAAGTCGCTTGCTGATAGAATCTTAGAAAGCCCTCAGGCTTTCTACGTGTATATGAGGAATCAAAGAATGATGAGATTAACATTAGGACTAGTCAAAGATAGTAGTGATGAATTGTGTGTGGAGTCAGAGGAGATAGGAAGGCGCCAAATGTATATTTTCCGTTCGTATTCATATTGGTTTAAGGCAACGTTGTCGAGGAGAATCTGAGATACAGGCTACTAAACTGGATGGAAATGAAACTTATAAGGAGGACTTCTTAACAATTCTGGAAGGTGTGAAAATAAGTAAGTCCCCTGGGTCGGATGGGATCTATCCAAGGATTTCCTGGGAAGTCAGGGAGGAGATTGCAGAGCCTTTGTCTTTGATCTTTATTTCGATATTGTCTACAGGAA
>NC_057717.1:3561245-3567593 GCF_004010195.1 Chiloscyllium plagiosum | reverse complement strand
GGAGAATTGCAAATGTTGTGCCATTGTTCAAGAAGGGCAGTAGAGATGACCCAGGTAATTATAGACCAGTGAGCCTTACCTTCCTTGTAGTAAAAAATATGGAACGGACTATGAGAGATAGGATGTATAATCGTTCAGCCAGAAACAATTTGATTTTAGAGGGTCAACATTTTTCGTGATTTTTTCGAGAAGGTGACCAAGCATGTCGATGAGGGTAGGGCACTTGACGTGGTGTACATGACGTCTGTAAAGCGTTTGATAAGCTTCCACATGTTAGGTTGTTGGAGAAAATGCAGAGGCATGGTATTGACGATGATTTCGCAGTTTGGAGTAGAAACTGGCTTTCTGTTAGAAGGCAGAAAGTGGTGGCTAATGAAAAATATTCAGCCTGGAATCCGGTTACGAATGGTATGGCACAAAGATCTGTTTTGGGACCACTGTTGTTTGTCATTTTTATAAATGACTAAGACGCAGGCGTAGGTGGATGCGTTAGTAAGCTTGCAGATAACACGAAAGTTGGTGGAGTAGTGGACAGTGTGGAAAATTGTTGCAGCTTGCAGGGGAGCTTGGATAAACTGCATAATTGGTCTCAGAGGTGGCAAATGAAGTTCAATGCAGCTAAATGTGAGGTGATTCACTTTGGGAACAATAACAGGAAGGCAGAATACTGAGTTGATGGAAAGATTCTTGGTAATGTGGATGTGCAGAGTGATCTTGGGGTCCATGTACATAGTTTCCTGAAAGATTCCAGCCAGGTTGATTTTTTTTAGATTACTTACAGTGTGGAAACAGGCCCTTCGGCCCAACAGGTCCACACCAACGCGCCGAAGCGCGACCCACCCAGACCCATTCCTCTACACCGAACACTACGGGCAATTTAGCATGGCGTTTTCACGTAAACTGCACATTTTTTGGATTGTGGGAGGAAACCGGAGCACCCGTAGGAAACCCACGCAAACACGGGGAGAATGTGCAAACTCCACACAGAGAGTCGCTTGAGGTCGGAATTAAAGCAGGGTCTCTGGCGCTGTGATGCAGCAGTGCTAACCACTGAACCACCGTGCTGCTCAAAAGGAATACGTCGTTTTCGGTTTCATTGGTAGAGTATTGAGTTCCTGAGCCATAATGTCATGCTGCAACTATACAAAACACTTGTGTGGCTCCACTTGGAATATTTTGAACTGCCTGATAGCCCCATTCCAGGAAGGATGTGGAAGCATTGCAAAAGTTGCAGACGAGATTTAACAAATATTGCCTGTTCTGGAGGAAAAGTCGAATCAGGAAAATCTGAGAGACTTGGGTCTGTTCTCATTGGAAGGAAGAAGTCTGAGAGCGGATTTGATACAGAGTTACAAGATTTTTGCAAGGTTTGTGAAGGTTTGGAGCTCAGGTTGAGGTTTCGGTTATCAGTATGCTCGCTGAGCTGTAGGTTTGAATCAAACTTACTCCCGAGAGTTACAAGATGATAAGAGGATTAGATAGGGTAGACTGTGGAAGTCTTTTTCTTAGGAAGATGATGTCAGCTTGTGCGAGTGGTCATTACTACAAATTGAGTGGTAATAGATTTAAGCCGGATGTGAGAGGCGGGTTCTTTGCTCAGAGAGTAGTAAGGGTGTGGAATTCCCTGCCTGTCAATGTCGTTAACTCAGCTAAATTATGGAGATTTAAACAATCCTTGGATACACACATGGATGATGATGGGATAATATAAGGGGATGAGCTTAGATTACTTCACAGGTCGGCACAACATCGAAAGCCAAAGGGCCTGTGCTGCGCTGAATTGTTCTGTTGTTCTTTGTTTTAAAGCCAAATCTCCACGTCAGGAATCTCCAACCCCATGGCATCAATTGGGATTTCACCAGTTTCCACATTTCCCCTCCCCCCACCTTACCCCACTTCAAAACTTCCAGCTCAGCACCGTCCTTATGACCTGTCCCATCTGTCCCATTTCCTTCCCACCCATGTGCATCACCGTCCCCTCCAAACTATCAACTTTACAACTTCCTCCGTGCACCTATTGCTTTCCCAGCTACCTTCAGCCCGGCCCCATCCTCTCATATTTATCTCTCCACACTCGAGGCTTCCAACCAAATTCCTGATCAAGGGCTTTTGCATGAAACGTGATTTTCCTGCTCCTCAGATGCTGCCTGACATGCTATGCTTTTCCAGCACCACATTATTGAATCTAATCTCCAGCATCCGCAATACTCACTTTCATCTAATAATCATGGGTGTCCTTAACTTCCTCTCTCCCTTTCCTGACTCCATTTTCAATAAAGTTTAGAGATTTGTAAACAATGCATCAGCTCTGTCCCAAGAACAGCACGAGACATATCTTGGTTTTCGATTGATTTGCAGGGCTCCTTCAGTGCAGTCATTCCCTGGGATATCATCTCTTTCATTGTGAGCATTAGGAGAGGACATTCTTTTTAGCAGAAAAACATCAGTCTGTCACTCACCTTTGTTTGTTTCATGCACAAGGGCACCCAAACCCTTCTGTACAGCACTTTTTTGGAGTTTCTCTTGCTTTGAATGGCAGTCAGTCTTTTGACTCTTCCTACCATCTACATGACCTCAAACGCCCGACATGAAATTGCACCTGTAAAGGTTTTGCCCACCCACTCAACCTGTCACGATCCATTTCCAGATTCCGCTGTCCTCATCGCAACATGCCGTCCCATCTATTGTGTATCGTCAGTAAATCTGGACACATTTCACTCTGCCAATTCCACCAAGTCATTCATGCAGATATAAATCATTGAAGTGCTCTGACTGACCATTCCAGCACTTTGCTAATTACATTTTTACAACTTGAAAAATACGCAATAAACCAGATTATGTGTCTTCCATTGAATAAATAACGGACAATCCTGGCCTTTTTTTTACACAACACCATGAACTCCTACCTTGTGCAATGGCTTTAGATATGGTCCCTAATGAAATGCCTATCAAAATTTGATCAGCTCTGCTTGTAATATGATCAAAGAACTATGGCAAAGTTGTCAAGTGTGTTTTTCCTTTCAACAAATGATGTTGACTCAGTTTGACTCCAAACATCTTTTCTCAACGTTCTGCAATCTCTTTCTTCACAATGGTCTCTCGCAGTTTCCAAATGACAGATAAGATATTGGAACAGATGGAAGCCATTCGTCCCATCAGGCCAGCTCCACCTTTCACTGAGGTCATGTCTGATTTGGTTAATTCTTAACTGCACTTTTCCGCCTTATCCCCATTCTTCTTGATTCTCAAAGTGACTAATTGTCTCGCCGCCTCAACCTTGATTATGCTCAGCCTTGACAGCCCTCCATTGTCAAGAATTCTGCAGATTTGCTACTCTATGCAAGACAGAGTATCCTCCTCGTCTGTGTCTTAAATGATTAACGGTTTCCCTGAGATTAGGTTCTATATACTCTCCGCAAATATCGTTTTTCATTACATATCTTTAGTCCCAGTCCTCTGGAACCTGACCCTGATCGTTGGCAACATTTCTTCCAGAACATCAACCCACCCATCCGCACTGCGCCCTCACCCATCAGTATAAACAGACCATGAAAATCTCCAGTTAACCTTCTTTGTTCCAAAGAGAAGAATCCCAACCTCAGTAATTTCTCGACAAAAGGGGTTTGCTCATCGCTGGACACAATGCAAGGCAGAGGATTGCGAAGAAGTTTTAGGAAAATAGCGTCAGTTGGCTGGTTAAACAAAACAAGGAAAAATAACAGTAAACTCGTGTCTCCAGCTTTGGAAAACTTTAGAATCTCTTTGGGAAGCGGAATCAGATGAGAACGAAGGGTAGATTGTCCAACTTAACAGAGCCAGTCTTTAAGAGGCCGGGAAGTTGACTCTGTTGTTCTCTGGACATGAACCAATCTGAAACATTGAAAGGACTTTCGTTCCTGCGCGTCAGGAATTCAAACCTCGCCACGGCTACAGGACCCCGAGAAAACTCGTGTACAAACAATTTACGAAAAGGCCTCGAAGAATGCAGGACTCCTGTTGTAGAAAAGTTGGTTTCTGTGACATGGATGTGTTTGCAGAAGGTACAGGATTGTTTCCATTTCACTACAGTGAATGTCCCAGGATTTATTTTGGAATAGTAAAACTGATAGAGGACAACAATCACTTCGGGAGGGGAAGGTTGAAGTTTGAATTCGTGAAAAGACTGTTTTATGAATCGTGCAACGAGTCAGTTCACCCGTCTCTGTTGCGTAATTGGTCAACACGTTCATCCATTAACCGAACAGTTGGTGATTTGGGACGTCCCAGGGTCGGATCTCTCACTGCTCCTACTTCATTGGTTCTCTTTCCTGCATAGCTCCGGGTTTTTAATGTGATTAGGAAAATGTTCCCTAACAGGAATCTTATCCAGAACCACAAAGGGATTTCTGTATTATTTTAATGGCTAATGTAACGGACTGTGGATGTTGGGAATCTGAAACAAATATAGAAAATTCTGGGGAATGTCAACAGGTTTGCCAGTACTATTGGGAGAAAACGGAGTTCTGATAACGTTCTGAAGAGTAGAATCGCCTTTTCCCAGCCTAGATCCTGCTCGACCTGCTGAGTATTTTCCTGCAATTTCCGCCTTCTTTTAAGTTGAATATCGATTCCAGCTATCGGGGTGGAACACCCAGACCCACTTTGTCCCGACATTTCATCGATTTGAAAGCTGTGGATTTTGAATTCAAATAAACCAAACAATGATTCACTACTGCTAAGCTCCCTTGAAAGAGAGACCTGGAAATGAGAGCTTTGCGCGTCTATCTGTAGTTGTGGCCGAGTGGTTAAGGCGATCGATTTGAAATCCATTGGGTATTCCCACGCAGGTTCGAATCCGGTCAACTACGAAAGCGGGCGAACCTCGCGATATGCTCTGCTTTTGGAGATTCAGATCACGGCGGGAGAATCACCTCATCCAGGTCACCAATAGTGCAAATCTCCAGTGCACTCAACGAACTGCACAGATACGCACTTGCATTGCCAAATTTGTTTAGACTCGTTACGACACAGCGTGAACCCACCTGCTTGCTATAAAACCAGCAACACAGAAATGATTTATGCCGTACAGGAGTCTGCAACAATTCGATTGTCCAAGAACTACACAAAGTAAAAATTAAGAACTTCATTTCTGAAGTAACAGAGAGATTAATTAACAAACCACGATTGACAATGTATTTCAATTACCCATTTTGACGTTCCATTCGATAATACTATTCAGATAAAACTCCCAATTAAGGTTTACAAAATAACACTTCTTTTCTCAAAACGAGGCAGCTGTAGGTTCTTGTCTTCGGATCTTCCTGTGTCTTCTTTTTCCTTGTTAGGACATTCTGTGTCACAGGTCACAGAGCGAAAACGTATTTTTTTGAGATATATTTTTTCAAGAAGATTGTTACCTGCAAGAACTTGGCAGTCCTCCTTTCAATTGTTCAATATCCCCCGTCTCATACCCCAGAGCATCTGATTGGGTCATTGTTTTTTTTTTAAGACTTTCAAGAGACGCAATAAAAATTTGAATTGAAATGTATATTTTATTCTGATTAAAATTTGAACTGAGTGGCCAAACTTGAACTGTTTATGACTCCAGGTAATGTACTAATTGAATTGTTTGACCCAATATTACGTCGTAGTCTTATTTTGTTTTGTTTTTCGTGGTCGTTCAAAGAGCTCTGCCAACAGTCCCTTGTGATCATTCCTTGAATTGCTAAGGATCACTACATCGTCCAAATAGATTGCATAATTTGTCAGCCCTGCAACAACTCTGTACAAGTGCCTTTGGGTGTGGCGGGCTTGTTCTTCATTCCAAAGTGCATCACTTTAAACTGATATAGCCTGTATGGAGTTACAAACGCAGAAATTTGTTCACCAACTTTGAGAATGGTACCTGCCAGTAGCCACGCATTATGTCCGACTTGGTGATCTATCTGGCTTGTCCGACATTCTGGATGCAGTCGTCCAATCTAGGAATTGGATATGAGTTCGATTTTGTAACGGCGTTGACCATTCCATAATCCGCACGGAATCCAACACAAATCATCCTGTTTTGTAACGAAGACAATCAGCGAACTCCATGCGCTCTGGCTTAGTTCAATGATGTTCTCGTTAATGGTGTTCACCTGCATCTTGTCCTGTCAGGCTTTGAGACGATTAAGTCGAGAGGGATGCTGCTTTATTGCAGCAGAATTCCCGACATATACTACATGTCTACTTGCTTTCGTCCTCCTCATGTGATTCTTGCATGTGCCCTGACACTGTAGTAACAAAAAAAAACTTGCAACACTTTTCTATGCTCCTGAGACAGGCAGCTTTCTAATCTATCCCACTCCTCAGGGACTTCTTCATTTTAGA
>NC_057717.1:3557617-3560745 GCF_004010195.1 Chiloscyllium plagiosum | reverse complement strand
TGATCGATGGATGCTTATTTGGATAAAGAGAGGGTATTTCAGGCTCTTAGAGAGATTATTCTGCTGGAGGAGTTCAAAAACTCACTTTCAGAGGTTGCAAGAATTCACGTGGAGGAAAAAAGAGTTCGGAAAGTCAGAAGGGTAGCAGAATTAGTAGATGAGTACACGCTGGTGCATAAGACAAGCTTTTGGACAGATTTTCGTCCTGTGAAGGATAGAAATTGTCAGAAGGGGAGATTCTGCATTACTAAACCAAGAACCGTGCGCACTTGGAAAATATTCGAGCAGGATAAAAAAGAAGCCCAAGAGAGTGGAAAGGAGGTGAAAGGCCTCAGCTGTTTCCATTCTAGCAAAGTTGAACACGGAAAGACACAGTACTTGTCGTTAATTACAGGCGTTGTGGAAAATAGAAGTGTGTAAAGAAGCTAAACTACTGGCATTATTGAAGTTAATACAGGAGACAGCAAGAAGAGCTGAGGAGCTGCAGACGGATGTGCAGCCTAGGCAGGGGCTAGGTATGGAGTTATTACCTGGTCTCTACAAAGAATCTGCCGCTGTGGTAACGTTTACTCAGAAAGAACGGGGGAGAAGACAAGAAGCTATAATTTTGAGAGTGACAGGATCTAACCAGTCGCTGGTAGTAAGGGATGGGCGAATATGTGCCCTTTCATATCTGTTTCCCATGAGTGTCGTAATTTGTGGGATATATGGGCAGAGAACTAACGTCCTCTTCTGTAAGATCAGGTTGGAGCGCCAACTTAAGCCGGGGACATTTACGCTGGGCGTGATCGACAGAGTGTCAGTTCCACGAATTCGGCTTGTTTTTGGAAATGATTTGGCAAGGTCCAATTTGGAAGTGTCACCCCTTATTGTGGAGAAGCCCAAGGAAGACGAAGAAACTGTGGAATTAAAACAGAAATATCTTTCTATTTTCCCAGACTGTGTGGTAAACAGATCCCACTATCAATCGTCACAGCATCAACAAGTAAAAAGAAAGATGAATGAGTTGAGTTTCGGTTAGCTGATACACTATTTGCTGTGATTCGTGTAGTGGGCCAAAGTACACAAGATTGTGTTGCAGCTACTACACAGAGAGGAAGTGTTATGGTTAGCACATGAACTACCTGTAGGGGGTCAACGAGGGTTACCGAACACGCAGGCTAAATACGAAACATTTCTATTGGCTTGGAATACACACGGGATGTGGTTAACTTTTTCTGACATTGTCGTACATGTCAAATGGCAGGTAAGCCACAGGCGGAAATAAAATCAGCCCCATTGTTGCCAATTACCACAGTTAAAGAATCTTACAGTTGGATTATAATTGATTGTGTGCATCCCCTCCCGAGTGGGAGCCAGTACTTGTTGACCACAATGGATGGGTCTATCATATTTCCAATGGCAATTCCTTCATGGAGCATTAAGGTAAAAATTCTGGTAGAGGTGTTAGTAGCTTTCTTCACACGTTATGACCTATCCAGTCAGATTCAGTCAGACTAAGGGTCAGATTTTACTGCTGACTGTTTCAGGAGGTTATGGATAGCTGAGATACAACACTTTAAAACTAGTGCACATCTTCCTGAATCCTTGGGAGCTTTATAAAGATGGCTTAAGACCTTGAAGACCATGAAGAGAGCATACTGTCAAGATTACCCGAATGATTGGGATAAAGATATCCCATTCGTATTGTTTACCATTAAGAATGCTCCAAACGAATCCACTTAGTCAATTCCCTTTTAGCTAATATTCGCGCATGAAGTGATTGCCCTTTGGAATTAATTAAAGAAAAAAATGACAGGACCAAAGTCAGAAATCACACAATTAGATCATGCATCGGAAGTGTGGGAGAGACTAAATTGAGTCGGTGATTCAGCAAAACAGCACATAAAGATGGCACAGTGTAGAATGAAGCAGGTGGCAGATAGAAGTCTGGGAATCAGAAGTTTTCCCACGGGGATAACTTGTCAGTACTGTTACCTATCATAGGTGATCCCTTCAAAGTTAGGTTTATTGGTCCCTGTCAAAAAGTTGAGTCAGTTGAACTATTTAGCAAAGATGCCAGATAGAAAATAAAAATGTATTGCGTATGTAATATGAACATGTTTAAAACGGATTACACAACAAAGAATGAACTGAAGGAACAGGTGTTCGTCACTGCCCAGCAGAATGAGGAATCAAATTCAGATGCTTTGGATGTTGATGTACCTCCAAACAGATTCTAAAATGAAGAAGTCCCTGAGGAGTGGGATAGATTAGAAAGCTGCCTGTCTCAGGAGCATAAAAAAGTGTTGAAAGTTTTTTTGTTACTACAGTGTCAGGGCACATGCAAGAATCACATGAGGAGGACGAAAGCAATTAGACATGAAGTAGATGTAGGGAATTCTGCTGCGATAAAGCAGCATCCCTCTCGACTTAATCGTCTCAAAGCCTGACAGGACAAGATGCAGGTGAACACCATTAACGAGAACATCATGACCTAAGCCAGGGCACATGGAGTTCGCTGATTGTCTTCGTTACAAAACCGTATGATTTGTTTTGGATTCCGTGCGGATTATGGAATGGTCAACGCCGTTACAAAATCGAACTCATATCCAATTCCTAGATTGGACGACTGCATCCAGAATGTCGGACAAGCCAGTTAGATCACCAAGTCGGACATAATGCGTGGCTACTGGCAGGTACCATTCTCAAAGTTGGTGAACAAATTTCTGTGTTTGTAACTCCATATAGGCTATATCAGTTTAAAGTGATGCACTTTGGAATGAAGAACAAGCCCGCCACACCCAAAGGCACTTGTACAGAGTTGTGGCCGGGCTGACAAATTGTGCAATCTATTTGGACGATGTAGTGATCCTTAGCAATTCAAGGAATGATCACAAGGGACTGTTGGCAGAGCTCTTTGAACGACCACGAAAAACAAAACAAAATAAGACAACGACGTAATATTGGGTCAAACAATTCAATTAGTACATTACCTGGAGTCATAAACAGTTCAAGTTTGGCCACTCAGTTCAAATTTTAATCAGAATAAAATATACATTTCAATTCAAATTTTAATTGTGTCCCTTGAAAGTCTTTAAAAAAATGACCCAATCAGATGCTCTGGGGTATGAGACGGGGGATATTGA
>NC_057717.1:3547700-3556720 GCF_004010195.1 Chiloscyllium plagiosum | reverse complement strand
TTTTTTCCTGTAGAGGCGAGGTGTTTTAAACATATTGGTGCAAGTTTAAAAGAGTTAAAAGCAGCAGAACAACCAGACACAACAATAAGTGTTCTCAATAAGACAACGACGTAATATTGGGTCAAACAATTCAATTAGTACATTACCTGGAGTCATAAACAGTTCATGTTTGGCCACTCAGTTCAAATTTTAATCAGAATAAAATATACATTTCAATTCAAATTTTAATTGCGTCTCTTGAAAGTCTTAAAAAAAATGACCCAATCAGATGCTCTGGGGTATGAGACGGGGGATATTGAACAATTAAAAGGAGGACTGCCAAGTTCTTGCAGGTAACAATCTTCTTGAAAAAAATATATCTAAAAAAAAAACTTTTCGCTCTGTGACCTGTGACACAGAATGTCCTAACAAGGAAAAAGAAGACACAGGAAGATCCGAAGACAAGAACCTACAGCTGCCTGGTTTTAATAAAAGAAGTGTTATTTTGTAAACCTTAATTGGGAGTTTTATCTGAATAGTATTATCGAATGAAACGTCAAAATGGGTAATAGAAATACATTGTCAATCGTAGTTTGTTAATTAATCTCTCTTTTACTTCAGAAATGAAGTTCTTAATAGTATTATCGAATGAAACGTCAAAATGGGTAATTATCTGAATAGTATTATCGAATGAAACGTCAAAATGGGTAATAGGAATACATTGTCAATCGTAGTTTGTTAATTAATCTCTCTTTTACTTCAGAAATGAAGTTCTTAATATTCACTTTGTGTAGTTCTTGGCCAATCGAATTGTTGCAGACTCCTGTACGGCATAAATCGTTTCTGTGTTGCTGTTTTTATAGCAAGCAGGTGGGTTCACGCTGTGTCGTAACGAGTCTAAACAACTTTGGCGATGCAAGTGCGCAGTTCGTTGAGTGCACTGGAGATTTGCACCATTCGTGACCTGGATGAGGTGATTCTCCCCGCCGCGATCTGAATCTCCAAAAGCAGAGCATATCGTGAAGTTCGCCCGCTTTCGTAGTTGACAGGATTCGAACCTGCGTGGGAATACCCAATGGATTTCAAGTCCATGGTCTTAACCGCTCGGCCACAACGACAGATGGTCGCGTAGGGTTCTCATTTGCAGGTCTCTCTTTCTAGGGAGCTTAGCAGGAGTGAATCATTTTTTGTTTTATTTGAAATCAAAATCACAGCTTTCAAATCGATGAAATGTCGGGACAAAGTGGGTCTGGGTGTTCCACCCCGATAGCTGGAATCGATATTCAACTTAAAAGAAGGCAGAAATTGCAGGAAAATACTCAGCAGGTCGAGCAGGATCTAGGCTGGGAAAAGGCGATTCTACTCTTCAGAACGTTATCAGAACTCCGTTTTCTCCCAATAGTACTGGCAAACCTGTTGACATTCCCCAGAATTTTCTATATTTGTTTCAGATTCCCAACATCCACAGTCCGTTACATTAGCCATTAAAATAATACAGAAATCCCTTTGTGGTTCTGGAGAAGATTCCCGTTAGGGAAAATTTTCCTAATCACATTAAAAACCCGGAGCTATGCAGGAAAGAGAACCAATGAAGTAGGAGGAGTGAGAGATCCGACCCTGGGACGTCCCAAATCACCAACTGTTCGGTTAATGGATGAACGTGTTGACCAATTACGCAACAGAGACGGGTGAACTGACTCGTTGCACGATCCATAAAACAGTCTTTTCACGAATTCAAACTTCAAACTTCCCCTCCCGAAGTCATTGTTGTCCTCTATCAGTTTTACTATTCCAAAATAAATCCTGGGACATTCACTGTAGTGAAATGGAAACAATCCTGTACCCTCTGCAAACATATCCATGTCACAGAAACCAACTTTTCTACAACAGGAGTTCTGCATTCTTGGAGGCTTTTTCGTAAATTGTTTGTACACGAGTTTTCTCGGGGTCCTGTCGCCGTGGCGAGGTTTGAATTCCTGACGCGCAGGAATGAAAATCCTTTCAATGTTTCAGATTGGTTCATGTCCAGAGAACAACAGAGTCAACTTCCCGGCCTCTGAAAGACTGGCTCTGTTAAGTTGGACAATCTACCCTTCGTTCTCATCTGATTCCGCTTCCCAAAGAGATTCTAAAGTATTCCAAAGCTGGAGACATGAGTTTACTGTTATTTTTCCTTGTTTTTTTTAACCAGCCAACTGACGCTATTTTCCTAAAACCTCTTCGCAATCCTCTGCCTTGCATTGTGTCCAGCGATGAGCAAACCCCTTTTGTCGAGAAATTACTGAGGTTGGGATTCTTCTCTTTGGAACAAAGAAGGTTAACTGGAGATTTTCATGGTCTGTTTATACTGATGGGTGACGGCGCAGTGCGGATGGGTGGGTTGATGTTCTGGAAGAAATGTTGCCAACGATCAGGGTCAGTTTCCAGAGGACTGGGACTAAAGATATGTCATGAAAAACGACATTTGCGTAGAGTGTATAGAACCTAATCTCAGGGGAACCGTTAATCATTTAAGACACAGACGAGGAGGATATTCTGTCTTGCATAGAGTAGCAAATCTGCAGAATTCTTTACAATGGAGGGTTGTCAAAGCTGAGCATAATCAAGGTTGAGATGGCGAGACAATTAGTCACTTTGGGAATCAAGAAGAATGGGGATAAGGCGGAAAAGTGCAGTTAAGAATGAACCAAATCAGACATGACCTCAGTAAAAGGTGGAGCTGACCTGATGGGACGAATGGCTTCCATCTGTTCCAATATCTTATCTGTCATTTGGAAACTGCGAGAGACCATTGTGAAGAAAGAGATTGCAGAACGTTGAGAAAAGATGTTTGGAGTCAAACTGAGTCAACGTCATTTGTTGAAAGGAAAAAACACACTTGACAACTTTGCCATAGTTCTTTGATCATATTACAAGCAGAGTTGATCAAATTTTGATAGGCATTCCATTAGGGACCATATCTAAAGCCATTGCACAAGGTAGGAGTTCACGGTGTTGTGTCAAAAAAAAAGGCCTGGATTGTCCGTTATTGATTCAATGGAAGACACAGAATCTGGTTTATTGCGTATTTTTCAAGTTGTAAAAATGTAATTAGTAAAGTGCTGGAATGCTCACTCATAGGACTTCAATGATTTATATCTGCATTAATGACTTGGTGGAATTGGCAGAGTGAAATGTGTCCAGATTTACTGACGATACACAATAGATGGGACGGCATGTTGCGATGAGGACAGCGGAATCTGGAAATGGATAGTGACAGGTTGAGTGGGTGGGCAAAACCTTTACAGGTGCAATTTCATGTCGGGCGTTTGAGGTCATGTACATGGTAGGAAGAGTCAAAAGACTGACTGCCATTAAAATCAAGAGAAACTCCAAAAAAGTGCTGTAGAGAAGGGTTTGGGTGCCCTTGTGCATGAAACAAACAAAGGTGAGTGACAGACTGATTTTTTTCTGCTAAAAAGAATGTCCTCTCCTAATGCTCACAATGAAAGAGATGATATCCCAGAGAATGACTGCACTGAAGGAGCCCTGCAAATTAATCGAAAACCAAGGTATGTCTCGTGCTGTCCTTGGGACATAGCTGATGCATTGTTTACAAATCTCTAAACTTTATTGAAAATGGAGTCAGGAAAGGGAGAGAGGAAGTTAAGGACACCCATGATTATTAGATGAAAGTGAGTATTGCGGATGCTGGAGATTAGATTCAAGAATGTCGTGCTGGAAATGCACAGCATGTCAGGCAGCATCTGAGGAGCAGGAAAATCACGTTTCATGCAAAAGGCAGCATCTGAGGAGCAGGAAAATCACGTTTCATGCAAAAGCCTTTGATCAGGAATTTGGTTGGAAGCCTCGAGTGTGGAGAGATAAATATGAGAGGATGGGGCCGGGCTGAAGGTAGCTGGGAAAACAATAGGTGCACGGAGAAAGTTGTAAAGTTGATAGTTTGGAGGGGAGGGTGATGCACATGGGTGGGAAGGAAATGGGACAGATGGGACAGGTCATAAGGACGGTGCTGAGCTGGAAGTTTTGAAGTGGGGTAAGGTGGGGGGAGGGGAAATGTGGAAACTGGTGAAATCCCAATTGATGCCATGGGGTTGGAGGTTCCTGACGTGGAGATTTGGCTTTAAACCAAAGAACAACAGAACAATACAGCGCAGCACAGGCCCTTTGGCTTTCGATGTTGTGCCGACCTGTGAACTAATCTAAGCTCATCCCCTTATATTATCCCATCATCATCCATGTGTGTATCCAAGGATTGTTTAAATCTCCATAATTTAGCTGAGTTAACGACATTGACAGGCAGGGAATTCCACACCCTTACTACTCTCTGAGCAAAGAACCTGCCTCTCACATCCGCCTTAAATCTATTACCACTCAATTTGTAGTAATGACCACTCGCACAAGTTGACATCATCTTCCTAAGAAACAGACTTCCATAGTCTACCCTATCTAATCCTCTTATCATCTTGTAACTCTCGGGAGTAAGTTTGATTCAAACCTACAGCTCAGCGAGCAGACCGATAACCGAAACCTCAACCTGAGCTCCAAACCTTCACAAACCTTGCAAAAATCTTGTAACCCTGTATCAAATCCGCTCTCAGACTTCTTCCTTCCAATGAGAACAGTCTCAAGTCTCTCAGATTTTCTTGATAAGACTTTTCCTCCAGAACAGGCAATATCTTGTTAAATCTCGTCTGCAACTTTTGCAATGCTTCCACATCCTTCCTGGAATGGGGCGATCAGGCAGTTCAAAATATTCCAAGTGGAGCCACACAAGTGTTTTGTATAGTTGCAGCATGATATTATGGCTCAGGAACTCAATACTCTACCAATGAAACCGAAAACAACGTATTCCTTTTGAGCAGCACGGTGGTTCAGTGGTTAGCACTGCTGCATCACAGCGCCAGAGACCCGGCTTTCATTCCAACCTCAAACGACTCTCTGTGTGGAGTTTGCACATTCTCCCCGTGTTTGCGTGGGTTACCTCCGGGTGCTCCGGTTTCCTCCCACAATCCAAAAAATGTGCAGGTTACGTGAAAACGCCATGCTAAATTGCCCTAAGTGTTCGGTGTAGGGGAATGGGTCTGGGTGGGTCGCGCTTCGGCGGGTCGGTGTGGACCTGTTGGGCCTAAAGGCCTGTTTCCACACTGTAAGTAATCTAAAAAAAATCAACCCGGCTGGTATCTTTCAGGAAACTATGTACATGGACCCCAAGATCACTCTGCACATCCACATTACCAAGAATCTTTCCATTAACTCAGTATTCTGCCTTCCTGTTATTGTTCCCAAAGTGAATCACCTCACATTTAGCTGCATTGAACTTCATTTGCCACCTCTGAGACCAATTATGCAGTTTATCCAAGCTCCCCTGCAAGCTGCAACAATTTTCCACACTGACCACTACTCCACCAACTTTCGTGTTATCTGCAAGCTTACTAACCCATCCACCTGTGCCTGCGTCTTAGTCTGGCCTGTGCCTGTTAATAAGAGGCAGTCTGGCCGCAGGTTATGGACCTGTGTTGAGGATGAGTCAGGAATTAATCAAAGTTGATAGGGACAAATCGTTTTTTCTGCTCACCTCCATCTCTTTCCCTCACTCCCAGGAGACTGCTATTATCATTTGGCGCAGCAATTCACAGATGATATCTTTGGTTGCTTCAAAACTTCTGAACACTGTGCAAGTGAGTAAAATTGTGCACCAGGACCAGGCTCCAATGAGAGAACCAAGAAAGCATGCATTGTCAGAGGGCCAGAACTGTCGGAACGGCGCTTTCTCTTTCCAATGCAAAAGGGTAGTGCTGAAAGGGCAGGCGCTTTTGGAAGTTTTGTGCTGTGGGAGTTGACGCTGCCAGAGCATCAGTACTGAGGATGCAGAAACTCTCAGATGGTTAGTGCTGAAGGACGGAACGGCGCTTTCTCTTTCCAATGCAAAAGGGTAGTGCTGAAAGGGCGGGCGCTTTTGGAGGTTCAGTGCTGTGGGAGTTGACGCTGCCAGAGCATCAGTACTGAGGATGCAGAAACTGATGGTAAGTGCTGAAGGAGCGGTTACTGTAATAGGCTGAGGGAGTGGACACAGTCAGATGATTCGTGTTGAGGGAGCAGGCACTGTTGGAGGGTCAGTTCTGAACGAGAGGATACTGTCACAGGGTCAGTGCTGAGTAATGCCATCGTCGCCCGTTCAGTATTGGAAGACTGTGTGCTTTCGGATGGTCAGTACTGAGGGATTATATTTAATTTATTTCATGCTAAGTTTTCCAGAAACAAATCATATGGCACCTGGATATGCAAACTGTCCATCAAAACATTCAATGGCAAATTGTTGTGGTTCTGTTCGCCGAGCTGGGAATTTGTGTTGCAGACGAATTCGTGATGCTTGTCCTCTGCATGTGTGACAACAGAATGAGGACATGCCGCAACCCAAAGGACTAGCCACACGAACATACATCAAGAGCATTTCCGAACTGACAGCCAGACTACTGCGACTACACGGACTCATAACAGCACACAAACCAACAGCCACTCTCAGACAACAACTCACCATAACGAAGGACCCCATACTCAGCATGAGCAAAACCAATGTAGTGTACAAAGTCCCATGCAAGGACTGCATAAAACACTACATAGGACAAACAGGAAGACAGCTAACGATCCGCATCCATGAACACCAACTAGCCACGTAAGGACAAGACCAGCTATCCTAAGTAGCCACACACGCAGATGAAAAGCATCATGAATTCGACTGGGACAGCACTACTATTATAGGACAAGCCAAACAGAGAACAGCCAGGGAATTCCTAGAGGCATGGCACGCATCCACAGGTTCAATCAATAAGCACATCGACCTGGACCCAATATACCGATCACTGCAACGGACAGCTGGAACTGACAACCGGAAGCGGCAGATTCAAACCACTACAAATGGCGGGGGAAAGATCATAGAAGCGCTTCACAGGAGGCTCCCAAGCACTGAGGATGTCACCTGGACAAGGGACGAAACGTCTGCCACGCAAATTCCCAGCTCGGCGAATAGAACCACAACAACGAGCACCCGAGCTACAAATCTACTCACAAACTTTGAATTCAATGGCAAGTCCGAGCATAAATAAATTGTCTAAAACCTCTCTCATATTTGAGGACATCCTGCCTGTTTTTGTCACACATACGCTGCCTCTCTGGTCACATACATCATCCCTGTTATGGTCTCACACAGCCTCCCCATGTTTTTCACATCATCCTCCCACTCTCCATCTTACACACCCTCCATATCTTTGTCACACACACTTTCACTGCATGGGACAAACTTGAAGTCTGCCAGTACTGGAGTAGACTTCAGTTTACCGACTCCCAGGGATATGATTGTGTAAAAATAGTTAGAAGTTGGATCAATCCAATTTCCACTGACCCAGCCCCAATCCCACCTCCCTGTCTGAACTGGGGTAAGATCGCAGCGAGACATGACCGAGAGAGAGAGAGAGGGAGAGAGAGAGTCATAGAAATTGAATGCACAGAATCAGATCCTTCTGTCCAATTTGTCCACGCTGACAATATATCATTATTAACTCTCATCTCATCTGTCAGCATTTGACCCATATCTCTCTTACCCCTTCCGACTTATTTACCAATCCTGATGCATTATAAACTTTGTACTTGTATCAACCTCTACCCCTCCCTTTGGCAGCTCATTCCATACTTGCACCACTCTGTAGGAAAACATGCTGTGTGTGTGGGAAAGGATACTCTCTGGCGTCCACGCTGCTGAGGCACCTGTGGCTTCACACCGGTGAGAAGTCTTTCATTCATTCCTCGTGTTGGACATGACTCAAACAATCATCCGAACTGCTGAGATATCTTGGCAACCGCTCAGATGATAACTGTTTTAGTTACACTGACTATAGCTGTTAATTTTATCCAAAGATAAGTAAACGTATTGGTGAGTGCAGAATATATAAAGAGACAGGAGGGACAGACATGAAATGCTTCAATCCATCATTAAATCTATACCATGTACAGATTGATTTCCGTTTCTTCCTTCACCATGATAACCTTGTTTAAATGTAGGAGGATAAATTAGAGCCAGATGTATTTCCTTAACTTTCCAAAGTGGTAAAGTAATGCAGGACACACTCAGTTAATTTTCATCTGTCAGCGGGTACTTTTGCAGGCTTAATAAATTAGATAAAACCATTTCCTCACTAACAGTGACCATCAAGTGTACACTGAAGATTATTGGTTAGGGCATCGTTGAGGTCGGTGTCCAGTGAAATTCCTTAGGGATTGGTTAGGGGAGCTCTGCTCTTTGCGATTTTTATAAATGCGTTAGATGATTCAGAAGAAAGGTGAGGTAGTAACTTTGCCGATGACATGGAGGTTGGTGGAGTTGTCGATAGTGTATTCGGCTGTTGTGGATTGCAATGAAATATTGCGAGTTTGCAGAACTGGTCTGATATGTGGCAAATGGAGTTAAACCCGAAAAAGTGTGGAGTCGTTCACTTTGAAAGTGCGAATATCAATGCAGAACACAGGGTTAAAGGATTCCTGGCAGTGTGGTGGAACAGAGGAATCTTGGGTCATAATGACACAATCTTTTGAGCAAGTGTCAGGTGTTGGTCTGTCCCAATAACCATGCAAGTCAAAATCCACCAAGGAGCTTCCAGTTTTACAATTAAAATTATGAAATATTTGTTCAAACTGACAATAAAAATGAAATAATTCGTTTCTGATGTACTTTACGAGGAGCTTCGAATGAAGAATCCACCCAGGTTACAATTAAAGGCGAGAAAGTTGATATGCTTCCTTGGAGATATTTCGATTGTTTGCCAGTAAATTCCCGATCCTCCGCCCTTGAACCCCGCCCCTCCAACCGCCACCAGGACAGAACCCCACTGGTCCTCACCTGCCACCCCACTAACCTCCATGTACAGCGCATCATCCGCCGTCATTTCCGCCACCTCCAAACGGACCCCACCACCAAGGATATATTTCCCTCCCCTCCCCTACCAGCACCCCGTAAAGACCACTCCCTCCGTGACTCCCCCGTCAGA
>NC_057717.1:3540608-3547410 GCF_004010195.1 Chiloscyllium plagiosum | reverse complement strand
CTATCACCCTCACCTTGACCTTTTTCCACCTATCACATTTCCGACGCCCCTCCCCCAAGTCCCTCCTCCCTAGCTTTTATCTTAGCCTGCTGGACAAACTTTCCTCATTCCTGAAGAAGGGCTAATGCCCGAAACGTCGATTCTCCTGTTCCCTAGATGCTGCCTGACTTGCTGCGCTTCTCCAGCAACACATTTCCATCTCTGATCTCCAGCATCTGCAGACCTCATTTTCTCTGCCAGTAAATTATGTTTTAGGAAGCTACATTTGCTAATCTCGTCACGACCAATCAAAGCAGGACGAAGGAGACAGCTGTGTTAAAATTTATTCATTTTAATAAATGCACCTGGAATTTCGGACATACCACGATTTAGCCTTCAGTAAATGTGCTGATATGATGTGTTATATGTGAAATAAAGAACGTGTGAATTCACAGTGAACTTGTTCTGGAATGGGTCCTAAATACATGTTACTCTTTGATGAAAAGCCGAACAAGAAACGATTTATGTGTCCCGGACAATCGCGCTGCATTTTGACATCATCGATACAGTGACACATTCTCCCGGAGGGAACTATCTTTAATCAAATAGAAGAGAGTTAATTCTCACGGGGAACGTGCAGGAATGGAGCGAGGATAATCAGGAAGGGTCTACACACTTAGATTGGTATGATTAATAACTGTTCACATTTCGAAAACAACTGAAAAAAAAGGATGGCAAATTTTACACCAATGTTTAATCTGTTGCTTGAAACTCATGCATCTGTGTATGAGTATTTTATAAAGTCACGGCACTCCTCAGGAGAAGGACTGGTCGAGTCGATCTGACCGCAGCAGGTGAAGATGGGGATTCTTTAAATCAACTGATCTTAAAGGTGTTCTTTTCTTTTTCTTGCACAGTGAATTCTTGTAGGAATCGAAAGTAACGTGGAGATTTATTTTGATGTGTGGGAAAGTGTAGCTAACTCCTGCTAATGCACAGTTGCTCGGTTATAACCCTGTGTATGAAGGTACAGAATCGAGATAATAGTGACATATTGAAAATGTCAGAATTAAAACAGAATATGAAATCAGCATCTGCAATTAAGAATAAGGTCCGATCTCATGCTTGAGATTTGTGGGCGGACAGAGCGCCAAATACACAAATAAAATGAAGCTGAAACTCAAAATACAGTTTCAATTACGCAGTTTAAAGGGAGAACTGCAGATGCTGGAGATTAGTCAGGAGCGCTTTCCTCAAAAAGGACAGTAGTTCAGGCATCTTCCGAGAAGCAGGAAAATCGAAGTTTCAGCAGAAGCCCTTCATTAAAGTTGAGGGTTTGAGCCTCTCGGGAGGAGAAATTAAATGGCAGGGGCGTGGGCCTGGGGGAAAGGCAACTGAGAGTGAAAAAGGTAGATGGAAGTGGGGGAAATAGTGATAAGTCAGAGGGGCGGATAATTGAGAAGTAGGATGGACAGGTAGGAAAAGCCATGAGCGCGGTGCTGAGATGGAAGTTTGGAACTGGGATTAGTTGGGAGGAGTGGATATGGGGAAACAGGTGAAATCCATATTGCTGCCATGGTGTGGGTGGTTCCCGAGGCGGAAGATTAGGCGTGACTTCTCCAAAGTCAGGTGATAAGGGAGTGGTGATGGAGGATGCCCAGGACCGGCATGTCCTCGGTGGATTGGGAGGGTAGTTGAAGTTTTTGGCCATGAGGCGTTTGGTGCAGGTGTCCTGAAGCACTCTTCGAGTCAGCAACCTGTCGTCTAAATGCCAAGGAGACTGCATCGGGAGCAATGGATGCAGTTACTGACATGTATGGAAATAGAGGTAAAAGTCTGATGATGTGGAAGGCTGCTTTGTGGCTTTGGACCCTGGTTGGCGGGATGTGTGGGCGCAGGTTTTGCAATTCCTGTGATGGCAAAGGAAGCGGCCAGGAGGGATGGGTGGATTGTCGGGGGAGTTGTCCTGACGAGAGGGTTGCGAACAGAATGGACTTTCTGTAAAGCGGGTAAGCGTGGGGAGAGTAATTTATATCTGGTTCCGTTTGTAGGTGGCATAAATGGCGAAGACTGCACGTTATCTGCAGAGGTAGCTGGGGTGGAGGGTGATAACCATGGAATCTCTGCCAGTTTTGGGGTTGGAGGGGTGTGTTTCGAGTGTGAAGGTACAGGAAATGGACGAGCTGCATGGGAGGGCTTCCTCAACCACGTAGGAGGGGAAATTGCGGACTTTGGAAAGGCGGCCATCTGGTGTGATCTGTGGTGAACTAGTCATACAGTCAGAGAATCATATAGATATCCAGCAAGGAAACTAGCCCTTCGGTCCAACCCGTCCATGCCGTCCAGATATCCTAACGCAATCTAGTCCCACCTGCCAGCACCCAGACCATAACCCTCCTAACCCTTCCTATTCACACTTCAAAATACATTTTACATGTTGCAATTATATCATCTTCCACCCCGTCCTCTGGCAGCTGATTCCATACACGTACAACCCCCTCCGTGAACAAGTTGCCTCTCAGATCTCTCTTATATGATGCACCTCGCACCCTAAATCTCTGCCCTCTAATTCTGGACTCTCACACGTCATGGTAAATACTTTCGTTATTTTTCCTATCCATGACCCTCCTAACTTTGTAAACCTCCATAAGGCCACCCCTCAGCCTTCAACGCTCGAGGGAAAACAGCCCCAGATCTCCCTGTAGCTCAAATCCTCCAAACCTGACAACATCCTTGTAAATCTTTTCTGGACCCTTTCAAGTTTCGCCACATCTTTTAGATAGGAAGGAGACCAGAATTGCACGCAATATTCCGAAAGGGGTTTAAGCAAGGTCCGGGACAGCCGCAAAATGGACGCAATGTTCTGAACAATAAAGCAAAGGATACCAAACGCATTATTCATTATCCAATCTACCAGCGTCTACACTTTCAAGGAGCTATGAACCTGCACTCCATGGTCTCCTTGTTCATCAACACTCTCTATGTCCTTACCGTTAAGTGGAAAAGACCTGCTGAGTTTTGCTTTCCCAAAATGCAGCACCTCGCATTTACCTTAATTAATCTCCACTTGCCACTTTTCAGCCGATTGGCTCATCTGACAAAGATCCTGTTGTAATCTTGGTAACCTTCTTTGCTGTCCACTACACCTCCAATGTTGATGTCATCTGCAAACTTACTGATTATGCCTGTTATGCTCACATCCAAATCATTTATATAAACGACGAAAAGTAGAGGGCCCAGCACCGATCCTTTTGGCACTCTACTGGTCACAGGCCTCTAGTCTGAAAAGCAAGCCTCAAACACCACCCTCTGCCTTCTACCGTTTAGTCAGTTCTGTATTCAAATAGCTAGTTCCCCCTGTATTCGTTGAGATCTAACCTTGCTAATCAGTCTCCCATGGGAAACCTTGTCGAACGCCTGACTGAAGTCCATATAGATGACATCTACCGCTGTGCCCTCATGAATCCTCTTACTTACTGTAATGGAAGATTATCCATTTACTGTGAAATTTGAAAGAAAATGTTTTTCGAACATTTAATGCTGTGCTGAGATTTGTAAACAATACTTTGGTGAGGCTTGCAGCCAGCTTGCCTCTGCTTCAATTATGTAAACATTCAACTCGACCTTGCGAAAGTCGGACACAGTGAAAGCAGAAAAACTGTTATGTCCAAGACCAGGGGATGAGAAAATAACAACTTGAGTTTTCCCAGTCTTTGCCCTTGAGTGGGAGATAAGAAACAGTATAAGGCAAGTATCTGAACAATTCTCAGATAACCCTTACATTGAGGCATCGAGATGAAAGTACTGGGGTCAATTCTGCTGAATTTAAATACATCTCCTTTCTTTGCCCTTGCTAATAGTTGAGTCAAGTCAAATTAATTTCCACGACAGTAAACTTGGGGGCTCGTCCCAGTACCAGACGACTGAATGGGATTCTGAAGATTCCTAGGAGGATTAGGCGCCAGCGCCATCAATGTGTTTACCTTCATATCGAGCACTGAATTGGTCCTTTTGTGTGAGAGGACCAGGAATCTGTCGATCGCCCAAGCGCCAGCGTTCGAATGGAATAGCTTCACGGTAAGAGTCGTGACTTAAGTAATCCTCCACCAAGACACATTCTAAGAGAATAAATAAAGCAGGAACAGGGTTCAGTAACTCTCACGTGGAATTGGAGCAAACCCCACTGGAATATCCGTCTCGAGAGTGTTTCAGAGACTGCACATTTAAGGGTGGTTTTCGACATGGAGCCACCACTGGCTGAGTTGGACTCACCAAAGGAGGACTGGATGTGTGGTTTCTTGGTTTACGAAAACCAAGGCATTGAGGCGGATTTGTCGAATGCGAGAGGGGACCTCTGGAGGTAAGAAAGCAAGTCAAAGGGAAAAGATAACGGTACTGCGTGAGGGAGAGAGAGAGCTGAACATTTTTCCAGTTACTCTAAAAATGGGCTCCGCCAAGAGCAAACAAAAGGAGAGTCCACAAAGGAGTTGAAATGGCCAATCGAAAATACAATATGTGTTAAATAATGACGCTCCAGTGTCTGTAAAGCAGTTAGAATTGTGGATCAAGGAATATGGTTTACTGGAGGGAGGAAGTTTTAGTAAAAGACAGCTGGAAATAATGAGGTCGATGTTGGAGGAGAGAGAGAAGGAAAAAAGTAAGGGAAAACTAGAACCTGTGAATTGGAGTGCTTATAACATGAGGCTGATATCAGAGAAAGGAAATCTCAAGTAGGTGATATATCAAATACAGGTACAAACGCCAGCACACATGCAGACGCGAGCGTAATACAACCTAACGACGCTATGCAGTGTCTTAAATAAGTTTAATATTCTGACCTTGATGATTGCCCTCCGAGACCAACAGCACCCTTATGAGATGGGCCTGGTGAAGGCTCCATGTCAGCGGCCACCGCCTCATGGTCTGCTGAATCACCAGTCGCACGCCATACCTGCAACCAATTGAAGCAAGAAGCCCAAAAGAAGGACAACCACTCCAAGATGGAAAGGCATCCAGGGCCTGTTCGCGCTCACTCCCCGACGGATGATGAGACAAACAGTGAGGGTATTGGTGTATGATCATCTAACCAGTAGTTCTGCAAGCCCCAATGTTCGAAGTAGCAGGTCAAGAAGGGTATCCAGTGTTGGTCCACCGGCGATGGACCATGAAGGATCTGGAAATTACCTATGGGCAGATGCCTGACTCACGCGAGGTTGGAGGTAAAAATTTCACCAAAGAAGTGACAAAGTTCTGTACTGAGTTTCATTCCACGTCACATGAGATGAGACGTCTTCTGGAATGAAAACTAGGTGCCGATGTCACTGAAATCAAGTATAATTGGCCAGCCGCAAACGTCCATACCAGAGTCGCCAACAAGCAAGCGGAGCAGAACGGGGATTTTAGTGCTTTTGTTGCAGCGCTGGCAACCGCCTGTAGGGAGGCATTCCCAGTGCGAATGGACATGACCAAAATAGCAATGTGTCAACAACGGGAAGGTGAGACAGTGTCCCAGTAAATTACGCACCTCACTGAAGTCCATAATGCCCATAGTGGACTGAGACCACCCGACGACGTAACGGCGGCAGAAATCACGCCATATGAGGCACGCCTGAGGAACAGCTTCATCAATGGAATGAAGGACGAAATAGCGAAAAAGGTAAAAGACACATGTACTACCTGGGACACGGGAAAGCTGAATTTGATAGAACAACATGCGGTACATGCTGAAAAATTTCTTACACAAGAGAAGGATAAGCGGAAAATAAAAATGGAACAGCAAGCACCGAAATCTCAACTTAATATGATGCAAATTGTCACCCAGCCATTGGAGGGAGGTGCTGCAGGAAGAGAGAGAGGCAGAGGTGGAGGTCACTGAAGATGAAGCGGAAGTGGTCGTGGAAGAGCCGCTCGCAGAGGTAGATCTGGCGGGTCCTTTGTTTGCAGAACAGTGGTCCACTTGGCGAGACAGTGCCCACACCGACAGCTTCAATCGGCTCGGGAGGCTGGACAGCAGGGTGACTGACAGGGAAAGGCTGAGGTGGAGGTGGGCAGCCCACAAGGTGCAGGCAAGCCCATTTCTCTTATGCTGAGCAACGAGGACTCGCTTATACTAACCTCTTCTAATCATCTTACGGGTACTGAGATATGTCCAACCTCTATGTTGAGCGGTGAGATTGCGAAATTGTGTCTGTTCAAAATCACAATAATGCATACAAGTCGATGTCGACCTCTATGTTATATGTGGAATGTACACCACTTATGTTTTTGGTAGATACAGGGGCAACTTACTCAATCCTTCAAGTTAGCCAGTCAAGCGAAGTAAATAAAGATGAGTGAAGGGTTCTTGAACACAATGGATGCACCAGGAGTCATGGTGCGGGAGAGATTTTCCACACCTCTATTGTGTGAAATTAGTACTGGGCAAACATTCCAAATCTCCTTGTTGTTTTCGGAATTCTGTCATTTAAATCCCTTGGGTCGGGGTCACATGGAGAGACTGGGGTTGGACTTGCTCATTACTGTGAAAAGCTTGCAGGTAATTCAACGGGAAGATTTATCAGTACAGGCTGTGTAATATGTTCCACGACCCCTGATATATATCTACGAGTGGCGATACTCGTAGTGAACGATTCACTCACCCTGGAAGCAAGCAACCATGTTAATCATATTAACACCGATTTTCTTGCTGGAGATTTGATGCAATGCAAAGCACACACACACCGTGACGACCCTGACGTACGATATGAGAAGGATTGGTTCAGGAGATTGGTAAAATCAGAGCAGATGTTATTATGCAAATTTTATTGGAGTGATCACAGACTTG
>NC_057717.1:3538646-3540108 GCF_004010195.1 Chiloscyllium plagiosum | reverse complement strand
AAGTATGAGGAGGTCAGAGTGATAGTGTGCAGGGTCTGCCTGAAGGTGACGCAAGAAGAGTGAAAGGTTCAGGGTGATCTGGACGCACTAAGTTTGGGGGTCAAGGTGATAGTGATGCTGTAAGTATGAGTGGGTCAGTCTGATAGTGACACAGTACATTTGAAGGGATCCTGATGAAGGGCTTATGCCCGAAACGTCGATTCTCCTGTTCCTTGGATGCTTAATGACCTGCTATGCTTTACCAGCAACACATTTTCAGATTTGAAGGGATCAGGTTGGTAGTGATGCAGTAAGCGTGAGGGAGTCAGGCTGATATTGATGCACGAAGTGAGAGAGTGTCAAGGTGTGAGCAGGTTAGCGAGAGAGTGACGCCGTTAGTGAGTGGGGTTTGGCTGATAGCGATGCAGTAGGCGCGCATGTGTCAGGGAGTGCGTGATGCAGGAAGTATGAGGGTGCCAGAGGGATAGTGACGCATTAAGTATGAGGGGATCAGAGTGGTTGTGACGCATTAATTCTGAGGGTATTAGAGAGATAACAACGCAGTAAGCATGAGGGGGTCAGGCTGTTAGTGACGCTGTCAGTGTGAATGCCTCAGCCTAATAGTGATGAAATAAATTTGAGAGAGTATTGCTGATTGTCAAGTGTAAAGTGTGAGTGAGTCAGTCTGGTAGTGACGCAGTAAGTGTGAGTGTTGAAGCTCACAGTGAAGCAGTAGGTGTGAGGTGGTCAGTGTGATTGTGGCGCAGTAAATGTGAGAGGGTCAAGGAGATAGTGACATAGCAAGATTGAGGAGGCAGTGTTGTAGAGACACGGTAAGTGTGAGGCATCAGTCTGATACTATAAGTGTGATGGAGTCAGGCTGATAGTGACACAGTAAGTGTAAGGAGTCAGGGTGATAGTAACATAAGAAGTGTAAGGCCGTGACTGATAGTGACAAAGTAAGTGTTTGGCAGTCAGGCTGATAGTGACGCAGTCAAAATGAGGGTCTCGAAGTGAAAGTGGCGCAGGAAATGTGAGGGCGCCAGATGGATAGTGATGCAGTAAGTTTGAGGGTTCACGCTGATATTAAGGCGGGAAGTGTGAGGGGTCAGGTCTATAGTGATGCAGTAAGTGTCGGCGGGTCAGGCTGATAGTGATGCATTCAAAGACCAAATATCCAAGGCTCACTGAACAGCGAGACTTGTCAAGGCGAAGACAAAAATTCAATAGTTCTCATCCTGGTCATAAATCACAATGCTTCATTTTAAAATTGTCCTCCCTGCTTCTAGATTCAGTGCTGATCAGCGCGACTTCTCAAGGCGAAGACCAAAATCAATAGTTCTCATCCTGGTCATAAATCACAATGCTTCATTTTAAAATTGTCCTCTCCTGCTTCTAGATTCACCAATGAGGGAACAAAATTTAATTGCACCACCCTGTTTATCTCTTCAAATATTTTGCAACTCTCAATAAGATTACTTTT
>NC_057717.1:3528211-3537537 GCF_004010195.1 Chiloscyllium plagiosum | reverse complement strand
GCATCAATTTTTCTAATACCATATTTCGATGAATATTAAAACACAACAGCATATCTAATTTGGCACCAGATGATGAGCAATTGAGTCAAAATCGATCGTAAGCAGTGAGACAATGATCCTCCCTTCGTGTGATGTACATCCGTGACTCTATAATTCGATGAAGAATCATTCCCACAACTTCAGCTGTGTCAGAATCTAGTTTGCGGTGAAAGCCTGTCAATCTGCTAAGGTAACGTTCGTCTGGGTCTCTGCAAAGGATCTGGCGAAATATTTGGGTCTTGCCAATTTGTTCTTCCAACAAATTAGATAATTCATGAATTCAGTTGTTTTACTATGAAAACTGGGTCTTTCTCCGTAGCTGTGATGGCCGAGAGGTTAAGTCGTTGGATTTGAAATACAATGGGGTCTCCCTGCGCAGGTTCGAATCCTGTTCACAGCGTAGAATCCTTTAAAAGTCATGAATTCCTTGGCAGGATTTGGATTTCGTGGAGCTTGAGCTTTGCATTCAATCGAAAGTAAATTTTCAACTATGAAGAATTCGAAGTAATTTCAAGACTGCCCCAGTCATCTAATTAATTAAATTATATGTCGAGAAACAAAAAGCCACCAACTTCCAACACGAAACAGTTTCAACACATTTGTCGAACTATCGTGAAATTTGGATGTTCGGGGGGTGTAATTCAGCAAAACAAGAAGCAATGCAATGCAATACACTTACCTGCAGGTGATGATTTTTTTTAGGATCAGTTGAAAGTAAAGCTGAGAAAGTTCAACCTAATTTACAGCTGACTCTCAAGGCCAATAATCTTATTATATCAGCAGTCAATGAATTAGAAAAAAGCAACTCCGTGTGTGGAAAGGAACTCGACTGATCCAGGTTCCTGGCTTGCGATGTGAAAAGGCAAGGCGATATAAGCGGAGAAGAATTTTCTGGGAATACTAGAAATGGAATGTTAACGGTCTTCTGCTGTCCACATTCGTAAGAAACTGTGCATTAAGAATTGAAATTGAAAATTAACGATGAAAATCAGACTTAGCCCTCTGCTTGTGATGTAGCATTGTTCAGAACAATAGGTTGTGGTTGAGGCTAAAATTGACCAAAATAATCGATGGGGAACTTATCCTCGGCCTTCGTTGGAGCAGTTGGTGTGGAGAGCTCAGCGTGAAGAAACAAATGCCAATTATTCATCCTGGCTGTCTGAATTGCTTAGTTAAACATACTCCCACTTTAATGGAAACACCTTTGCTCTCAGAACTAGATGTTTTCATGTCAGCATGTTCCGGTATGAGAAGACAATCCACGGAGTAGATGTGACTTAAATTTTGATTCTAACGTCAGAGATGTTGACACATTTCTGCACCAAAACAGCACTACATTGGTATCAAATCAAACTGAACAAAGGACTAGTCACTTAGACATTTCCTGTCTGCAGACTCTGCCAATGGACCGTTCAGGCCCGATGTAGGAATATGGCGTGGTGACATCTGTTCGCAAGTGGGTCACTTCATTCTTGCTCACGATACATAAACTGTAATTAATTTTGAACTTCTTAGCCATCAGCATGATATGTGGTACATAATGCACAGGTTTGCTTCTTGAAAGAAAGACCGAAATCTTATTCAATGCAGACGCAAATTAAAATTGTCCCTGGTCGACCAGAAGACAGATGTCGCGAAACAAAGTGAATACAGAAAACAATCAATGTTTTCTGGGAGTCAAAAAGATGTACTGGAAGAACGGAAACATATATTTGGAACTAAAGTCACATACCACTTCCACAGACTAAATGTTCTTGAACCGTTATCGTAATTTGACCTTCATGTCCACCATTGCTGCAAAAATTATCTTAACAACTCAGAACTTTGTGTTCTTTGATATTCTCTCCTTCATGTTTCTCTTGATTTTGAAACTAAAACCGAGCAATAGTAAGGCACACTATTTCACTTGCAAAGATCAGAAGAAGATCAATGTATAAGATAACAGAAATAAAGCTACGTCTGTCTTTCGAGAGAAAACACAGTTACCATTTAGACTCTAAAAGGTCTTCTTCAGAAGTCTGCGCAATGAACTCGAAATAGTAGACCGAAAATGAAAAAAAGAAGCCAAAATGCCGCGAATACCCCACCCGCAAGTGCATCAAGTCCTACTCGAATATGCCGGATTACCACTATCAACATCAGTGGAGAACGAAACAAAGCTCATTCTGTAGTTGTCAACCTGTTATGACGTAGTTTGTAAAGTCAGAAATAGGATTCGGTAAAAAGCGGGATAAAAGCGGGATATAGGAAGTCTGAAAAAAGCAAGTGCGTGCTTTGCTTTGAAGAAGGTTGGCAGTGATGAAAATGGAAATTAACGACAGGGAGGAGGCTTAATTAATACTTAGCATTGTTGCAACACACAGGGACGCAATTCTTTTTGCTAGGTTTCTGTTCTACCATTTTATAATCACGACTGCTGCCGGGTTTGGTTTCCATTCCAGGTTCAGGTGACAGCCTGATGGAAGTTTGCACATTCGCCCAATTTCTGTGTGGTTGTTCTGGTTTGCTGCCACATTCTAAACATTTGCAGGTTATTTGGAATCGTCATTGAACGTACACGGTTACAGAGACAGTGATGTCTCTTTAATAGGAGTGTCTGGATAGGAAGTACTTCAGAGGATTTTTGTGATCTTAACTAGACAGTTAGTCTGCTGTTTCCTGGGTGAGCTACATGGATAGAGAGGGGTCAGGGTCTTCTTCTCTGAGGGAGATACGTTGACAGAGTTGGGTTAGTTGCTCTTACCTGTGTCAATCACGCAGATACAGTAGGGTCAGTCTGCCCTTCCCTGGCGAATTTCTTTCACAGAGTGGTGACAGTCTGCTCTTCCCTGCCTGAGTGAAATAGAAAGAGCGGGGTCAGTATTCACTTCCCTCGATAATTTATGTTGACAGTCTGGGTTCTGTCTGCTCTTCCCTGGCGAGTTACATTGGTAGAGTGGGGTTAGTTTTCATTCATTGGGTGAGTGCCAGAGACAGAATGGGATCAGTCTGCTCATCCCTGAGGGAATTACATTTGTAGAGTGGTGTCAGACTGCTCTTCAGTGAATGACTTATATTGACAGTGTGGGATCAGTCTGCTGAGTTACACTGAGAGTGTGGGGTCAGTCAGCCCTTCCCTGGATGAGTAACACTGACTGAGTGGCGTCAGTTTGCTCTTCCCTCAGTGAGTTACATTGACAGAGTGGCGTCAGGAGTGGCGTCTTTGAGGAGTTGACAAAAGTAACTCGTCCCCTACATCTTTGGGATAATTAGGGATGGGCAGTGAATCTTATCTCATTGAAAGACAACTGTGTCCCAGAAATGCATTTCTAATAATTGCATGTACTAATTCGACACTGCAAGCGGTCGGGAATAATTTGAGGAGAGGTGCAGGGTAGAATAATTAAAGTCAAATGCACTGATGCCTAGGATACATGACACAAGATGTGAGTGTGGCGCTGATGGTGCAAGGCTCAGTGTCAGTGCTATTGGTTCAGCATTTATTTCTCACTGTTCGCAATGACTCACACACCACTGCTGTCAATTCACAACAATGAGCCTGTTCATCTTGGTTTGAAAATCCCTGCATGTGTATTAACGTGGTAAATGGGACGCGAGAGGAGATGAGCATATCCTGTTTATTCTGTCGGTTTAAAATATGAAAATATCTGTTGGATGCCAATGCAAGAGGATGATGTCTTTTTCTGTGCCTTTTCAGTGGGGCATGCTCAGCATTGAATTGTCTGTTTTTGCACAAGCGGAGTTTGATTGCCATTCATACTGAGCAACGCTAATACAGAAAACGCGTTTTCGAATTCCTGTGATCAAGTGGTTCAGACATTGCACATATGGACGACAAATCTGGTTTTTAACTTGGCTCCGTGGCTTAGCTGATGAAAGCACCTCCCATCACACTGGTGCCTGCTCATTGTATTGAAAGCTCGTTATTTCTCACAAGTATTGTGTTGCTGATCGAGAAACTCAGTGTCCTGTTTGAATTGCTATATATTCTGATTTCGAGTTCCGGCTTCATTTTCTAGGTGAAAATCCAGTAGCGTATGTTGCTCTTTTTAACTACTATTTTAACCTGGCGATTCTTCCCGAAGTTCCACAAGCACTTCTGCTTCTCATCCTCTTATTCTCATTCCTTCATTCCCAGTTTTGTGGAAATTAAGTGGTGAGGCAGGAGACACTGCAGCATTCCCGGGGAATGTAGTGGTAATGGCACTGACACCACGACATGACCACCCTCATTCTCTGCTGTCACCATTCATTTGTTGTACACCAACAGTAAATGCATCCTTGTTCTTCTTCAGCTATCATGTAATTACTTTCTTTTTCTGTTGGATAAGGAATTCAACTTTAACTTCGAAAGGGTCTTTAGATTTTGAGGAAGAAATATTTCCTTGCCTCAAGTCGAAGTGACAGACGCATTATCCAGAGAATGTGAGACTACTTCGACCGACTCCAGCCAGGCGTCAGAAAGCCTCTCAGCAGTTCGACTCTCAAACTGTCTCTGAATGTCAGGTTTTTCAAGAGCAGAAATGGGAAATGAGGGATATGGACAGCCAGAGAGTCGTAGAATGTGAAAAAGGCCCAGGAGGATACAGAGACAAATATAGAAAAAACGAAGACACATATTGAAGCAGACACTGAATGAAACAATTCTCCATTCAGCGTGACTGCCAAATAACAGAAAGCAAAAGGAAATGTAGCCATTAAAACATAGCCTTCCACCAGCTCAGGAAAATGAAAGTAGCGTGACAGCTGATTAAGTCCTTTTAAGATTGTAAACTCGAAGTTTTAAGCTCGAGTGATTTTGATAAATATCCTGATTTGACAGGTAAGATTATCATTTTCCCAAAAGTATAATCTAGAAATCTATAACTAATCTGTTTCCTGTCCATCTAAAAAAAAATCTGTTTCTCTCCACAAATGTTGCCAGGTGTAGCGGGTTTCTCTATCAATTCTCGTATTTAGTTCAGCTTTCCAAAACCTGCATCTTTTTGATTTTTGATAACCTGGCACAATACCAAGCATTACCAGGTTCGGACCAGTGGTCAGAAATACTGGTACCACGACATACTTGCACAACAAACGTTCATTCTCTGTCCGAAAATAGAACTAATGCCATGGCAGTTCTAGTTCCAAATCCTAACTATGACATTACACTTAATGAAGACAGACGCTCTTGCACTTATGCTCAATGAAATGGCGTTTCCCTTTCATTTCTGATCAGTTTCACTGCAGCCTGTTTTCTACTCGTCTTCAAGTTTTGCAGAATGGAAAAGCCCATTTGGCCCATGGTGCAGTCCGGTTTAAAGACATTCGTCTATTCCATTCCCAGTTTCCAGCTTATGTGTTCTGATGTTTCCAGTGGAAATGGCAGTGAGGTTCTCACTTTGATCTTATATGACACAACAATGGGATTGATCTTATATGACACAACAAAGTTCCTGGCTAATACGATCAAGATTGTTCTGGCCCCATTTCATAACTTGAACTTATGCACCAGGCCTGTCCTTTTCCATAGCTATTTTCATACTAATAGAACTGTGGTCACTTTGGCAAAATGCTATCCCATTAACACCTCTGTCCCTTTCCCTAACTTGTTTCCCAAGAAGGTCAGGGTTTGCCCCTTTCTCTTTTCAGGCCATTTACATGTTGATTGGGAGTTTTCTGGAACGCAATTACCAAATTCCTCACTTGGAAATGCTGAACACTTGCAGTCCCAGTCTAGGTTTGGAAAGTTTAAAAACCTCAACCTTAACAGCCCTATTACTATGATTGATATTTGACGTCTCCCGACATTTTTGTTCCTCAGTCTACCACGGATTATTCGGGGTCAGTAGGACACTCGTATCATAGTGATGACCCAATTCTTATTTGTCAGTTCCATTAACATAGCTTCACTGAGCAATTCCACAGGAATATCCTCTCTAAGTACTCCTGTGATAATTCATGCAATCAAAACCCACCACCACACGTCCTCTCTTGCCTACTCTTCGATGCTTTCTGCAGTCTGTTTACCTTGAAACAATGAGCTGCCTGTCCTGCCCCTCCCTCAGCTGTGTTTCTGTAATAACGGTAATATCCCAGTCTCATGTTCCAATCCATGCCCTGATTTCATCTTCCTTAGCTGTCAGGCCCCTTGCATTGAAATAAATGCAGTTTAATAATCAGTTTTCCCCCATTCCCTGCTATGTTCTTGGCTACCTTATCTGTTAAAATTGCTCTGTTTAACTTGTGTACCAGCCTCAATCTTCTTTCTTACCTTACGACTGTTTAAGGTGCAACACCTTGCCAGACTAGTTTATATCCTCTCAAGCAGCTCTAACAATTCTACCCACCAGGATATGGGTCCCCCTCCCACTCCCAGTTCAGGTACCTTCCCCATCCGGTCCATCTGTGCAGACACCTTCAGGGATATTTGGATTGGCCACTCAGGTCCCTGTGTTCCTCAGTACTCCGCAGCGACCAACCATTCATTATGGCTGTCCTTCACTTATCATACCTCCCACAGGGTATTACCTCACATTAATCAGAATTAAACTCTGCTCAGATTATCGTCTTAACGTTATCAGACTGTAGATAGAGACTATCATCCTCACTGTAAACAACATTCCCACCTTTCATGTCATCTGCAAACCGACTAATGATATCTTATGCTTTCACAACAGAGTTATTATTCCACAGAATAACCAACGACGGTTCCTGTACAGATCCCTGTGGCACACTCACTGGTGAATGAGTTTCAAACACAAAGAAGACTATCCACCAATTTTGTATCCAAATTACCAACTTGCCTTGGATCACATAGGCTCTTCCCTTTTGGACCAGTCTTCCATGTGGGACCTTGTAAAAGGCCTTAATGAACTCCATGTAACCCACAACATCTGCACTGCCTTCTTCAGTATTTTTAGACACCATTTCGAAAAACTAAACTGAAATCCTCAGACAGTATCTTCCTTTACCAAATCCTTTAAAACTATCCGAGTTGATCCTTTGCATTCATCCTCAGAGTGGTATCCAATAATTTCCCTCCCCCTGCTGTCAGACTACCTGCTCTGTAATTAACTGGCCTATCCCTGCTGCCCTTCTTGAACAAAGGAAACACATTCGCGATCCTCCAGTCATTCAGCACTTCACCTGTGGCCAGCAAACTATTAAATTAATCCGCCGGGGCCCCAGCAATCTCCTTTTTTACATTCCATAGCAGCCTGGGATACATTTCATTGGGCACTGGGGATTTCTCCACCTTTATACCTGTGAAAATATTTAATGCCTCCTCCTTATTGATCTTAACATGTTACAGAACCTCACCATCCCGACTGAAATCACTGGCTACAATGCCTTTCTCCTGTGTGAATGCAGATGGGAAGTATTCATTGAAGACCTCACCTACTTCCTCTGGCTCCATGCACAGATTGGCCCTTTGTTTTCTATCAGGACCCACACGTTCCTCAGTTACCCTCTTATTCCACCTATACTGTTAAAATTCCTTGTGGCTTTTTCTTAATCGTATCTGTCAAGGATATTTGACACCAGGATGATGTGCTGCCTCCCAGGGACCAGGGTCAAGGATGGCTCTGAGCGGTTACTGAACATTCTGAAGGGGGAGGGTGAACAGCCAGAGGTCATTGTGCACATCGGTCCACATGACAGAGGTAGACAAAGGGATGGGGTCCTGTGAAATGAGTATCAGGTGTTAGGTAAGAAGTTGAAAAGCAGGACCTCAAGGGTAGTGATCTCCAGATTACTCCCAGTGCCACATGCCAGTGATGATAGACATGGAAAGATAGACCGGTGGAAGTGTGGCTGAGAAGCTGGTGGAGGGGGCAGCGTTTTCAGTTCAGATCTCTTCTGGGGTCGCGGTGACCTGTACAAGGGGATGGGTTGGACATGAACCAGAGGGGGACCAGTATCCATGGGGGAAGATTTGCTAGTGTTACCCTGGTATGTATAAACTAGTTTGGCAGGAGGTGAGGATTCTGAATAAGAGAGGGACCATCGATAATTCGGGGAAAACATCAGTCATCAAGAGCAAGTTTCCTATTCCGTTTATCCAGGGACACAGTCAAGGGAGGGAAAAGACTTCTGGATTAAAGTTCATTTATTTCAATGCATGAGGCCTGACTGGTAAGGCAGATGCTCTCAGAGCAGGGATTGGCTCTGGGGACTGGGATATTATAGACATAACAAAAACATGGCTGAGAGAAGAGCAGGACTGGCAGCTCAATGTTCCACGTTACAAAAGCTACAGGTGTGACTCACCTGACAGTGAGGAGAGGGAGTTGTCCTTTTGATATGGGAGGACATAACAGCAGTGCTTAGAGAGGATATCCTTAAAGAGTCATCAAATGAGGGCACATGGTTAGAACTTAGAAAAAAAACAGGGGTGATAACTATGTTGGGACTGTAGTATAGACCCACAAATAGCCAGCGGCAACTAGAGGAGCAGACGTGTAGAGAGATTGGCGATAACAGTCGGAATAATAGAGTAGTATTGGTTGGAGACTTTAATTTTCCCAGTATTGACTGGGTCACTCAGAGAGTAAAAGGTTTGGACGGAGTACAGTTTGTCAAATGTGTCAAAGAACGTTTCCTAAATCAAGATGCAACTCTAACAAGGCCTAACTCTACTCAGGCGGGTGCAACACTGGACCTCCCCTCAGAAAACGAGGTCGGGCAAGTCACTGAAGTGTCAGTCAGAGAGCACTTTTGTGCCTTATTATTGTGCTCCACAACCACGTGATGAAGCAGTGCTCTGAAACCTAGTGCTTCCAAATAAACGTGTTGGACTGTAAGTTAGTATTGTGTGATTTTTAACATTGTCCATCCCAGCCCAACACCTGCTCCTCCACATCATGCTCCCATCAATTGGGTGAGTCTGTTTGAAGGAAATGGAATGACTGGCAAACGGGAGGGTTTTAAAAGTGTGATCTCAAGAATCCAGGGCAAATATGTCCCTGTTAGGGTGAAGGGAAAAGCGGGCAGATTCAGGGATTTATGGCTGATGGGTAATATTGAGGTTTTGGTCTGGAAAATGAAAATGATATACATTGGATTTAAGCTTTACATATCTACCTTACTTACCTCACCAGACCGATTGACACAATCAATCTGTGAAGACCCTACAATTCTCTCAGGTCCCTGCAGCATTCCAATCTGTAGAACCCGCTCCAATGCCTGTGACTCTCCCAATCCAGTTCCTATAAGATTCCCTATCTGTGTGACATCCAACCGTCGCCAGCACACACCCTGTCAATACAAGCTCCTCCAGTCTCTCTATCTATCCACCCATCTCT
>NC_057717.1:3512068-3527722 GCF_004010195.1 Chiloscyllium plagiosum | reverse complement strand
GCTTTCCAAAACCTCTTCCTGTCATTGTAACCATCTCTATTTATAACACAGAACAGTACAACACGGAACAGGCCCTTCAGCCATCGATGTTCTGCTGACCTTTTATCCTACTCTAAGATTAAACTAACCTACACTCTCTTCCATTTTCTATCATCTGTGTGCCTATCCAGAGTTGGTTAAATGCCCCAAATGTATCTGACTCAAGTAGCACCGCTGATAGTATATTCCACGCACCCACCACTCTCTGTGTAAAGCAGATACCTCTGACATCTCCCCTAAACCTTCCTCCAATTCCCTTCAAATTCTGTCCCCTTGCGATAGCCATTTCTGCCATGAGAAGAAGATGGCTATCCACTCTATCTATGCCTCTCATTACCTTGTGCACCTCAATCAAATCACCATTATTCTTTGCTCCAATGAGAAAAGCCCTCGCTCCCCCTTCCTTCCCTTCATATAGCATGCCCGCCAGTCCAGGCAACATCCTGGTATATCTCCTCTGCAGCCTTTCAAAAGCTCCCACATCCTTTGTATATTGTGGCAAACAGAACTGAAGACAATATTCGAAATGTGGTCCAACCAGGGCTCTATAGACCTGCAGCATTTCCACTCAATGTCCTGCTAATGAAAGCCAATACGTCATACGCTTTTTTAACAGCCCTATCAACTTAAGGGATCTATGGACGTGGACCCATGATCCCTCTGTTCCTGAATACTGCCAAGAATCGTGCTTTTAATCCTGTAAAGGTTTTCTGCAGAATCCTCCAGTCTTAAACCCTCCCTGTTTGGTAAATCCCTCCAGTACCTACCACACTCAAACTGTGAAACCTCTTCAAGCCCCCCAATCCTCCTTAGCGCTGTAACCTTCTTTATTCGTATCAACTCTCAAAATTACTGAAGCCTCTTTTTTGCTACTGCAATTTTCCTAATATCTGCAAAATCTTCCTGTCCTGATATCGCTCCAGATCTCTGTAAGTCCCGCTACTCTCCAGTGCCCTTTTGGGGAACATTGCAGAGGAAGGAAGAGTTATAGAGTCTGGGCTACATTGTAGAGGTTAGAAGGGCTGCGGTACCTGGAGGATGGGTGGCACCAGAGACCTGGGTTCAATTCCCGCCTCAGGCGACTGACTGTGTGGAGTTTGCACATTTTCCCCGTGTCTACCGGTTTCCTCCCACAATCCCCAAAAAATGTGCAGGTTAGGTGAATTGGTCATGCTAAATTGCCCGTAGTGTTAGGTGAAGGGGTAAATGTAGGGGAATGGGTCTGGGTGGGTTGCTCTTCGGAGGGTCGGTGTGAACCTGTTGGGCCGAAGGGCCTGTTTCCACACTGTAAGTAATTTAATCTAAATGGACGAAGGGACGTGGATTCTACAGGAGATTAGATGTAGCGGGATTCATAGAAATTGCAGGATCGGACCGAGAGCGGGTTGTGTATCCTAAAGGATGTTGCAATTTGAACAACAGATTTTTTTGATCGACGATTCGGCTGATCTTGATGGCCTAATTCTGGAGATCTTTACTAGAATGGGTGAGCGCACATTCAGATTGCCAGGCTGGGAGATGTGAGATTCAGATGTCAATCTATTTGCCCATTCTGTCTGTGTGCCTGACAGTGACCTGGTGCTGCTCTGGTAGAAAATACTATCCTGCAACTGGTAACTTCCAGGTCTATATGACGGACAAGACCTCACCTCGTTAAAGCATCATTTGGAATTTTTAAAAGTTTTTTTTTTAAAGTGACTGTTTCATGAGAGGCAGTAATTGGGGAGTATCCGTTTTGAGAGAATGAATTGTTTTACCTTTAACCCTGACCTATGCAATGCAGTTTCGTGGATTATGTTGTTGTCTGCAGACTGTCACTCAGAGTATCGTATCACCAGGGAATCTGAGTGGAGATGGTCTTTGCTTGGGAGAGTGTGAATGTACCAGTATATGTCGGCTAGGACACCGTGTTTCTGGAGAATGTTTCACTATGTAAATACCTCACTGAATGGTTCAGGGGTGAGTGCACTGGGACCTGAGCACCAGCAGCTCAGTCACCTCATGCTGTTTGTATGTGGGGCTTGGCAGCAGACTGGGTGAGAGCAGCTCCCTGAGTAAATGACAGGTACGGAGCTTGGGATTCTCCTGCTGTGTTTGACCTTGTGCCATATCGTTATCTCCCTCTCATGAGTGAGCGTGTCATGTTCTCCAGTCCTGACAGTGTCCACTCCCTGTAAACCCTTCCAGCTGTTGAACATCTCCCTTCTCTCTCACTCTCTCCAGCCCTTCCAACCTGGCCTTCGTCTCGTATCTCCTGCAATCCCAAACCACCTTGCTCTTTGTTATCGCATTGCATTGCTTTGAGGGAACAAAGGTTTGGGCCATTGAAGGAAAGATAACTCCCTTCTCCATTTTTGTCAAACAGAGTCTGCTTGATTGTCTCTCTCCCATAAGGGGAAGGAAGCATCCTTTCAGCATCCACCCTGTCATTCCCTTGAGGATCTGTACATATTAATAAGGACAACTGTCCTCCTGATGTCCCTGATTGGCACAGCATCGAAGTTTATGTTCTCTATTTTCTACAGCCATTCCTTTTGCTCTATCCCTCCATTACTGTGAACCCTCCCCCAGTCTGGACAGTGCTCCAACCAAATAATTACTGAGAATGCTCCAATCTCCCTATCTCTGCAAATCCTCATTTTCCTACAATTCTCCTGGTCTGTGTAAACCCCTCCAGCTTCTCCAGTCCATCCAAATTATTGCATCTCCTACAGCCATCACCATCTCTGTGTCCTCCAGTCACTACATTTTTCCAGGCTTCTGCAAACCGCTCCAGCCCCTTCACATCTGCCAATCTCTGCAAGGTCCTGCAGTTCCACAAAACATACTTCTATGTGGAACTTCCATCAGAGACCACTAGCTTCCATATCTCTGAAATCCCCTGCTGATCCCTCTATCTCTGTTCCCAGCTTCAGTACTTACAACCCTACTTCCATGTACAACATCATCAAATCCTTGCAATCCTCACGATCTCTGGAACCTCCTGCAGACCTTGTAACTCCTTTACAATCTCTGACTTCCTGCAGTAATTTTAAACTTCCGCAGTTCGATAGCATCTCCAGTCTCCATGCCCCTGCCGATCACGGTGAGCTGCTCCAAACCTCTCAAACCTTCCTGCCTGTGTCAATCATCAAGTTGATACAACTCTTGTCAAGTCTGTAGTGTCCTGCAGACCCTACAATCCTCACTGTTTTTGGGAATTCTGCCTACCACTGGTACTCTCTTTATCTGTGTAAGTGCCTCCAGTCATTACAACCCATTTACTGTGTGGCATCCACCAGATCCTAAAGCCATCGCTATGTGTGTAACCTCCTTAAGGTCTATATCTCCAACTTGCTGAAACACATTCTCAGCATTGCAACCGCCATTATTTCTTAACATTGTTTAGTCACTAAAACTATCCCGATCAGTGTGATCTCCTCCACTGCGTTCCATACTCCCGGTTTGTGCAATGGGCGACGTGTGGTTTTATAAAAGGGGAATATTTTTAAATCCCTTGGATTCTATATTTTGGTGTGACCATAAATGGCAGAATAGATAAGGGTAGGGGAGGCTAGTAGTGGTGGAGAGATATTTGAAATTACAGAAACATTTTGACAAGTTCCATCAAGGACTAAAGATTAGCGAGGGAGAGAATAGGGCCCGTGAAAGATCAATGAGGCTGTCTATGTGGAATCACTGCTGATGGGCGAGGTCCAAAACAAATATTTTGCGTTAGAATTTACTGTGGAGAAAGACATGGAAGCTCGGGAACTTGGGAAAATACATAGTGATATCGTGAACAGAGTTCACATTGGAGAACAGGAGGTACTGGATGCCTAAAAATGCAAAAAGTTACATAAAACCTTTGGACACGATCAGTTGTATCCCAGCGCCTTGTGAGAAGCTCGGGAGGAAATTACAGGGACTCTCCCAGAGATATTTGTGTCATCGACAGCCACTACAGGCCAGTGAGACTGATGGCAGTGGTGGGTAAGATGTTCGAGGAGATTCTGAGATAAACTATCATCATGCATTTGGAAAGGCAAGGATGGATTACCGATAGTCAACGTGTCTTTGTGCGTGGAAAATCATGTCTCACAAACTGGATTGAGTGTTTGTGGAAGTAGAAAAGCGATAGATCAAGGCAGAGCAGTAGACAATGTCCACATGAAATTCAGCAATGCCTTTGACAAGGTTCTGCATGGCAGAATGGTTAGTAAGTTTACATCACACATAACCAGGGAGCACTCACCAACTGGATACAAAATAGGATTGCCAGTAAGAGGCAGAGCGTGCTCACAGAGGTTACTGCTCAAACTATAGGCCTTTGACCAACGGTGTGCCATGGGGTTCGGTGCTAGGTCCCTGTTGTGCATCATTTGTATAAACGGTTTGGATGATAATACAGGAGTCATGGTTAGCACGTTTGTGAGTGAGACTGAAATTGGTGGTAAAGTGGACCGTAAAAAGAATTATCTGAGAGTGGGCCAGTGAGGTTAGGAATAGCAAGTAGAAAAATGCACAGTGTTGCACTCTGGTAAAGCAGACCAGGGCTGGACTTGTACAGTTAATGTTCGGGCTCTGGATAGTGTTGTCAATCAGAGACCTAGGGATGTAGGTACACAGTTCTTTGAAAGTGATGTCACAGGCAGACAGGCTGGTGAAGCAGGTGCTTGCGATGCTTGCCTTCATTGGTCACAGCATTGAGAATAGTAGTTGGAATGTCATGTTGCTGCTGTACAGAACATTAGTGAGGCCATCATAAAAACATTGTTGATTATCTGGAAAAATCCAACGAGTTCATGTATGTCCTTGAGGGAAGGATATCTGACATTGTTACCTGGTTTACCTCACATGTGACTCCAGACCCACGGCAATATGGCTGACTCTGAGATGTTCTCTGGGTAATTAGCAGTGGGGCAAATAATGATGACTCAATCAGTGACATCCTCATCAAATGAATGAATAAATAAAAATACATATGTCCATCCCTACCTCTGCAAACCCCTCCGGCTGTAGCAATCCGTATAGGCTTTGTAACACTGGTCAGGCCCTGGGCACTCTCTGTAACACTCTCAGAACCTACAGCACCTTCACCTCTCCTTGTACCTATCATATCATTAAACCCTGACAATGCTTAGTCTTCCTAGGCTAATTGATGCCTCTGTCAGCGCCTCTCGTTCTTACGACTGGCTCAGGATCCCAGATCAACAGAATTCTCTGCTCCAGAGAGAGGCAGCAGCACTGGCCAGTGATGGAGGCTGCGAGTTTCCAGGTCTCTGTTGGAGTAAGTGCTACTGTACATGAGTCATCCTCACTGCATCAGTCTAATTTCCCATTCTGCCTATTTCACTGTCTCATGCAGATATCAGGATGTTCCTGACTCAGCCCAATTCTTAACCCTTGTCTCGTCCATAACCACATCAGCCAAAGAGAGATGGAGGGGGAGATCTGGAGCTTTCAGTAAATCCTGCAGCCTGTTAGATCACTCACAGTAAACAGCACCGGGTGAAGGCATTGACCTTCTGTATTCAGACCTGGAAGACAGAGCATAGATACACTACTGGACAAGGAACAGCAACATTCTAGGCTTCATTCCTACCATCTGGTGAAGGTCCTGCTTTCATCTCCGCTGTCTTGGTGTTCACTGAGAGAGCACAGGGGATCCCAGGCATCATTCCTAGCTCATGCTGTATTAGTGATCTCTGTGATATCCTCCAGTCCCGATAACTCTTCCTCTGTTTGGAATCTCCTTTAGTGCACACAATACTCTCTGTCACTGTCAGGGTCTCCAATCCCGAACACCCTAATTCCTAAACTTCTCCAGTAGATGCTAAATTCCTTCAGCCTTGTGTATTCTGTCAGTCCTGACAATCCCTGTAAGCTCCTCCTACCAATGCCACCCTCCATGTCAATGTATTTCCCTTTAACCTCTCCATC
This sequence comes from Chiloscyllium plagiosum, assembly GCF_004010195.1. Taxonomy (NCBI): domain Eukaryota; kingdom Metazoa; phylum Chordata; class Chondrichthyes; order Orectolobiformes; family Hemiscylliidae; genus Chiloscyllium; species Chiloscyllium plagiosum. The sequence goes on along the minus strand of NC_057717.1, from coordinate 3,521,761 downwards.
CGTCCCTATCTGGGTAAACCTCTCCAGCTCCTACAAACCTACCTTATCGGTGAAAAAGTCTTCAATCCATTGAGTTGTCCGGATCTGTGTAATCCCTTCCAGTCCTGAAATACCTCCCTGTCTTTGTAACTATGTCAGGTTCCTACCTGAGAATCCCACTCCTTTTTTAAGCTCCCAAGGAGCCCCTAACCTTAGGAACCCCCTCCACCTGTTAACATCCTCCATGGCTGTGGATACCATCCAGTTCTACCGCCCCTATTATGGAATTTAGTCTCTACAATCCTAATAATGACGATAAACTTTTTCTGTCTAAAACAGATTCAATCTCAGTAAACTCTGCTGGTCCCTACTATTCTCCCTGAGCATGTCATCTCCTTCAGTTACTCCACATCTTTATACCTTTAACTTCCTCCCCATATGACTACACAATTTATATCCGTTAACTTCATGAGCTGCCGTAATTCTCACTGTGACTCTCACCATGTCCCATTCCTACATCCCTCCATTTCTCTGCACCATGTCCCATTCCTACATCCCTCCATTTCTCTGAAAAGTCCTCCATATTCTTAAAACCCACCTGATCTATGTAAGCTGTTCCAACCTCCACAACTCCCCTTATCTCTGCAAAAAATCTACTGTCAAAGCTGCTCCCATAATCTCAAATCCTCCTGATCTTTCTAACTTCCTTTAGTTGTGAAACTCTCCCCATCTCTGTTATGTTATATCCTCCAGTGTTGAAAGCCCTCCCTATCTTTGTATGCTCCTCCAATCCCGACAACTGTCCCAGTCTTTGTAACATTGTCCTGCACCTTGAAACCTCCTGATTTCTGAACCCTCTTCAGGCACTGCACTTACTCTATTTCTGCTACTTTCCCCTGCTCTTAGAAACCTTCATCTGTATGACCCCCAGCTGTCTCTGCAGCCCTCCTTTCTCTCACCATCATCTGCCTCCACAACCCTCCCGATATGTTGGAGAAAATGCAGAGGCATGGAATTCAGGGCGATTTAGCAATTTGGATTAGAAACTGGCTTTCTGGTAAAATGCAGCGAATGGTGGTTGATGGAAAATATTCAGTCTGGAGTCCAGTTACTAATGGTGTGCCACAAGCATCTGTTTTGTGACCACTCCTGTTTGTCATTTCTATAAATGACTTAGACGCAGGCATAGGTGGATGGATTAGTAAATTTGCGGACGACATTAAAGTCGGTGGAATAGTGAACAGTGTGGTAGATTGTTACAGGTTGCAGGGCGACTTGGATAAACTGCAGAATTGCGCTGAGAGGTGGCAAATGGAGTTCAATGCAGCTAAATGTGAGATGATGCACTTTGGGAAGAATAACAGGAAGGCAGAATACTGGGTCAAAGGAAAGATTCTTGGTAGTGTGGATGTGCAGAGGGATCTTTGAGTCCATGTACATAGATCCCTGAAAGTTGCCACCCAGGTGGATAGTGCTGTTAAGAAGGCAAACCTTGTGTTAGGTTTCATTGGTAGAGGGATGGAGTTCTGGAGCCGCAACATCATGCTGCAACGATACAAAACGCTGGTGCGGCCATACTTGGAATATTGTGTACAGTTCTAGTCACCCCATTACAGGAAGGATGTGGAAGCTTTGGAAAAGGTGCAGAGGTGACTTACCAGGTCGTTGCCTGGTCTGGAGGGAAGGTCTTATGAGGAAAGGCTGAGAGACTTGGGTCTGTTCTCATTGGAAATAAGAAGGCAAAGAGGGGATTTGATAGAGACATACAAGATGATCAGAGGATTAGATAGGTTAGACAGTGAAAGTCTTTTTTCCTAGGCGGATGACGTCAGCTTGTACGAGAGGCCATAACTACAAATTGAGGGGTGATAGATTTAAGACAGATGTCAGAGGCAGGTTCTTTACGCAGAGAGTGATAAGGATGTGGAATGCCCTACCTGCTAATGTAGTCACCTCATCCACATTATGAAGATTTAAATAATTCTTAGATAAGCACATGGATGATTTTGGGATAGTGTGGGGGGATAGGCTTAGAATAGTTCACCGGTCAGCGCAACATCGAGGGCCGAAGGGCCTGTTCTGCGCTGTATTGTTCTATGTTCTACATCTTTTTCCACTTCCAGCCCCTTCAGCACCTTATATAACTGCAAAGTGCCCATTTGCCAAGACTACGCCGGTTCCTACAATATCTGTCAGAATCTGAAACCCACCCTCTCTCTAACCTTCAAGTCTCTCCATAATCCGTTAACATCTGCAGCCACCAGTACTGTCTATACCATTCTTCACTCCTCCAGTCCCATTAAGCTTCACATTCTTGCATTAACTAAAGCCTGTGTATCTTAGTACTATCCTAAAGTTTCCATGTCTCTGCTAACTGCTCCAGTCCCGCCACTACCTCCATAAACATCTACTGCCCCGAAAGCCCGCCTTTTCTGTGTAACCTCTTCCAGTCCTGACAACACCCCAATCTATGGAGCCCCTTTAATCTTCCCTTGTTGAGTAATCACTTGAAGTCCCTGCCGATTTCCCAATCTCAGCACTAACCCCGATCTTTGTGATTCTCCAGTTCCCATAAGACTGGCAGCTCTACCAATCCCTACATCCATCTGTAACCTCATTTTTCTTCACCAATTCTTCGATCTTAATCTATTTAAATCTCCCCCCCAACCCCCCTGATCACAGGAGCCTCTTTCAGTTTGTGCAGCCTTCCCCATCTGTGTAACTGTCTCCAGCCCAGTAACCTGGCATTCTCCATTGCCTTCCAACCTATGTAGCCTCCAGAACCTAGAAACCGCCTTATATATGTAAACGTCATCAGTCACTACAGTGTTCCATATCTCTGTTAGTATATACAATACATTTCCCGCTGAAATACCTCCTGTCTGTGCCTCTCAGCCTGCCTACCTCTCCCTACATCCATCCCTATCTCTATCTCCGGAGTATAATCCGGCTCCGTCTATCTCTGTAAATTCCTCCAATCCCCAAACCCCTTTGTCCCACTGACATTCTTGACCAGATGTAACTCTGTTTAACTCTAACATCCTCGAACCCTTGTAAGCCTCCCTATCTTTGTAACCTCTATCCATCTGTTCAACCTCCCACTACTGAGGAATAACTCCCTTCATTCGCCAAAAAGCAGATGGAATGACAGTGAACAGAAGTGATGGAACTGTCATTCCGGAGATGTAGCTGTGAATGAACATCGCTGGGAAGGGAATATTGAAGGTTTGTTGGGATCGAGGCAGACAACAAGTTGTGAGGAAAGGATGAGGTTAGTGAATTAATGAGACAGACATGTGGAACTGAAGTCCAAACTTTGGAGGCTATTTGGGTGGAGCTGAGAATAAGCAAGCAGCAGCAACCGTTGGCAGGAATTCATTTGTAGGCACCAGACAGTGATGATAATGTCATTATGATTACAGTCAGGACACTGAATATACTTGTAGCAAGGGCAGGACAATAACTGTGTGTGACAGTAGTCTCCATCCCGACTAGGTAAGAAATGAGTATCAGGGCTGGAATGGATGGATTCCTGGATTATATACGAGATGGTTTTTTATAACATTATATCAAGGAGCCGTCAACAGAATTGTCTATTGTCAATGAAATCCTGTGTAATATTAAATATCTAATAATCCCAATTTCAAGAGGTTTTGTGCGCGGAGACTCATAATGTTTTCATGTCAATACCGAGTTTGAGTTCAGCCCATGAGATGTAGGAGTAGATTGAGGCCATTTGGCCCATTGAGGATGCTCTGCCCTTCAATCAGATCATGGCTGACCTGATACTCTTCAACTCTACTTTCCTGCCTTTTCCACAAAACGCTTGTTTCCCTGATTCATTAAAATCTGACCATCTCTGCTGTAAATCTTCTTAAAGACCCAGACTCGACAGCCCCTTGCAGTCAGGAGTTCCCACAGAGTCCCTACCCTCTGAGTGAAGACATTCCTCCTCCTCTCCATCTTAAACGTGTGAGCCATTGCAGGGATTTTCTGCCCTCCGGTTCCAGATTCTCACACAATTGAAAAGGAAGGAAGTGACAAAGATAATTATTGTAGAAGACATGAAAATTGGTGGAGTTGGGGTTCATAAGCAAGGATATCCACGGTTGCAGGAATTTACTAATCAGTTGCAAAGATGTTCGATGATGTGGCAAATTGAGTTTAATTTGAACACGTGTCAGATGATGGAGTTTAGGATGTCAAATTCAAGAAGAAAGTTAGGATACTGAGGGACATTGATATACAGAAGGATCTTGGTGCAAGTCAGTGACTTCCTGAAAATGGCAACAGAAGTGTTTCAGATGAGAAAGAAAGCAAATGGAACTCTGGTCTTCATCGGTCACAACATTGGTTATTGTGCTTGGCATCTGATGTTGTAATTGTATAAAACTTTTATTTGTCTACATTTAGAATACTGTGTGCAGTTCTCATCTCCACACAATAGGACGAATGTGGAGGCTTTGAAAAGGGTGCAAAAGGAGTTTATTAGCACGTTGCCTGTGCTGGGTTTTAAAGGGTGTGTTATGTGTAAGAGGAAATTAAACAAATTTGGATTGTTTTGCGAGAGTATCAGAGGCTGACAGGCGGCCAGGTACAGGAATATAACATTAGTACAGGGACAGAAAATGTGGGTTGTCGGAATCTCTTTTCCAATGTATAAGTTTCAAATACTAGAGCGTATAGGTTTAAGGTGAGACAGAGAAAGTTTAAACAAGATGTGCGAGGCAAGTATTTTTTTACATAGAGTGTGCATGTTACCCAGGGAGATCGTAGAAACAAAAATGTGAGTAAAGTAATGAAGTGGAATTTAGACAGAAACATGAACAGGCAGACAATAGAGGGATATGGACCATGTGCAGATGGGATGAGTTGAGAATAGCATCATAGACAGCACAACCATGGTGGGCCGAAGGGCCTATTGCTGTGCTGTACTGTTCTAATTTCTAACTTCCCAGCATCTACCTGATCAAAGCCCTTCCGAATCGTTGATGTTACATTCGATTTCTATCTCTTTTTTTTTCTAAACATCAATGCGTTCAACCTCAATCTACCCCAACTCTTATTAGAAAATTCATCCATTCCCAGGATCAACTGAATGACCCTTCTCTGACCTGCCTCCAATAGAAGAATGTCTTTCCTTCGGGCACTCACACTGTTCATAGTATTCTGGGTGTGATCTGACTCGTATCTTGTATACTCTTAGCAAGACCTCCCTATTTTTAGACTCCATTCTCTTTATAATAAATGCCAGCATTTGATTTTCCTTCTCTATTACCTGCTGACACTTAAGCTAACGTTTTCAGATTGATATACAAGAAATCCCACAACCCTTTCTGCTGACAGTCTCAAACCAAACGGTGTTAGCCTGACAGTAAGTCGGGAGCATGCTGAAATATGTCAATATACAATAACTGGATGTTTAGAAACGCATCTTATGCAAGAGAATTTATTTTTGAGCCTGTTGTATTTTATTTGTTGGTGTAAATATAAATGGCAGAATAGATAAGGGTGTAGGAGGAGGTGGTGGTACGGGGCATATGGTTTATTTGAATTTTCAGAAGCCTTTATGCAAGTTTTAATAAGGGTAAAGGAACAACTTGTAGAGAATAGGGTTCCTTAAATATCAATGAGGACGCCTATGTGTGGAACCAGAGGAGATGGGTGAAATATCAAACAAAATAATCTTGTCAGAATTTACTATGTAGAAAGACATGGAAGCTCGGGTACTTGGGGGAATAAATGGTGATGTCTTGGAAAGAATCCTCAACAGAGAAGAGAAAGCGCTGGAATCTTAAAACAAATAAAGGTAGATCAATCTTCAGTAGCTCATTAGGTCTAACCTAGGTCTAACCTAGAATATTGTGTGGAGCTAGGGAAGAGGTTGCAGTGTCCCAAACAGAGATATTTATATTATCAACAGACGCAGTGAGGTGCCGATAGACTGGGGGGAGGATAATGCTGTTCTGTCACTTAAGGATTGCAGGGAATGTGCAGGAAGCTACAGCCCAGTGATGGGTACGTTGTTGGGGGAGATTGTGTGAGAAAGGAGCTACGTATATTTGGAAAGGCAAGGACAGATTGCAGGTGGTCAGCATGGCTTTGTGAGTGGAAAACTGTGTTTCTTTGAGGAAGTGACCAAGCGATGGATGAATGCAGAACAGTCAACATTGTCTACATGACTTCAGCAAAGCATTTGACAAGATTCCAAGGGATGCAGAACGCCTAGTCAAGAGGAAGAAGGAAGCTTACTTAAGGTTGAGGATGTTAGGATCTTTAGACCTCTATAGGTTTATATGGGTGCAGCACGGTGGCTCAGTATTTAGCACGGCTGCCTTATAGCACCAGGAACCCGATTTCGATTCCAGTCCAGGGCGACTGTCTGTGTGGAGTTTACACGTTCTCCCCGTGTCTTCATGGGGATCCTCCAGATGCTCCAGTTTCCACCCACCGTCCAAAGATGTGCAGAATAGGTGAATCAGCCATGCTAAATTACCCTTAGTGTTCAGGGATGTGTAGGATTGACACATTAGTCAGGGTAAATAGAGAGTAATAGGGTGGGGGAATGGTTCAGGGTGGAATGCTGTTCAGACGGTCCTTATGGAGTTGTTGAGCCAAATGGTCTGTTTCCACACTCTGGAGACTCTCTGATGGTAGTCAGGAAGGAACTGAAGAATGGATTTCGGACAGCTCGAAGGGGATATGGAGAAGCTTTGTTGGGAAGGATTAAGGAAAACCTTAAGGCATGCTCCACTTATTTGAGGAACAAGAGGATGTTCAGAGTGAGGGTAGGGCCAGTCAAGGATAGTAGAGCGAACATGTGCCTGGAGTCACAGGAGATAGGGGAGGTTCTTAATGCATACTGTGCTTCAGTATTCACTACTGAGAGGGGCCTTGTTATTTGTGAGGACAGCATGAAAAGGACTGATATATATGAACAGGTTGATGTTAAGAAGGAGGATGTGCTGAGTATTGTGTAAAACATAAGGATGGATAAGTGTGTTGACCTAGACGAGATGAACCCAAAGGTACTACAGGAAGCGAGGGAAGGGATTGTTGCGCCTTTGACGATGACCTTTGTACCCTCACTGTCCACTGGAGTTACCAGATGGTTGGAGGCAGGAAAATATTACTCCCTTGTTCAAGAAATGCAATAGGGATAAACCTGGGAATTACAAACCTCACTTTCTTATGTCTGTGGTATGCAAATTATTGGAGAGAACTCTGAGAGACAGGACTTATGATTCCTTGGAAAACCATAGTTTGGTTAAAGATAGTCAGCATGGCTCTGTAGGGACAGGTCGTACCTCACAAATCTTATTGAATCATTTGAGAATGTGATAAAACACCTTTATGGCTCATTCAGAAAGTACAGAGGCATGGGATACAGGAAACCTGTCTGTCTGGATAAAGAATTTCTCATAGAAGACAGAGGGTGATGATAGATGGGAAGCATTCAGCCTGGAGCTCGGTAACCAGTAGTGTTCTGCAGGGATCGGTTCCAGGACCTCTGCTCTTTGTGATTTTTTAAATAAATTACTTGGATGTGATTGTGAAAGTATGGGTTAGTAATTTTGCCAATGACATGGAGGTTGGAGGACTGGTGGATAGTGTGGAGGGCTGTTGTAGGTTACATCAGGATATTGACAGGATGCGGAGCTGGGCTGAGAAGTGGCAGATGGAGTTCAATCTGGAAAAGTGTGAAATGATTCATTTTGGAAGATCTAACTTGAATGCAGAATACAGGGGTAAAGGCAGAATACTTGGTAGTGTTGTGGAACATCGGGTCTTGTGTTCCATGGACATCGATCCCTCAAAGTTGCCACCAAGCTTATAGGTTTGTTATGAAAGAATATGTTGTGTTGGTTTTCACTTGCTAAGGGATTGGGTTTTAAAGCTGTGAGGTTATGCTGCAGCTCTATAGAACCCTGGTTAGACGACACTTGGAATATTGTGTTCAGTTCTGGTCCCCCCATTACAGGATGGATGTGGAAGCTTTAGAGAGGGAAAAGAGGAGATTTACCAGGATGCTGCCTGTACTGGAGAGCATGTCTTATGAAGAAAGGTTGAGGGACGTAAGGCTATTCTCAATGGAGTGAAGAAGGGTAAGGGGCGACTTGGTAGAGGTGAACAAGATGATGAGACGCACAGACAGTGAATAGTGAGCGAGATTTCTTGCCCTGATATAAATAACTATTACAAGGGGGTGGTTAAGGGGAGATTTCGGAGATAGTTTCGTTACATATAGAGTGGTGGGCGAGTGGAATACACTGCCAGCGGTGGCATTAAAATTAGATGCATTTGGAACGTTTTTTATACTTCTAGGCACATGGGTGATAGTAAAATGAAGGGTACATAGGTTAGTTTGATCATACAGTCAAATAAAAGATTGGCGTGACATCATGGCCAAAGGGTCTTGTGCTGTACTATTCTGTGTTCTACGTTCTGTATGGTAAACTGGGTAATAAGCTCAGATCAATGTAAAATGATATGGCATTCAGGAGGAGCTATTCAACTGGGTACACAATTGGCTTGCTGCTCGGAGACAGAGGGTGATGGGAGACATTTTGTTTTTCTGACTGGAGGCATGTGACCAGCAGTGTAGTGGGTCCCCTGTTGTTTGACATTTGTATAAATGGTTTGGACGGGGGTATTGGTTTCCTGGTAAGTAAGTTTTTTGGATGCTACTGAAATTGGCGGGAAAGTGGACAGTTAAGAAGATTATCTATGATACAACAGGATGAACAGTACTGCTGGGATAGTGGGCTGAAGAATAGCAGATGGAGTCTAATTAAATAAATGTGAAATGTTCCATTTTGGTGAAACAAACCAGGGTGGGACTTGTACAGTTAATGTTCGTGCCCTGGGTCGTGTTGTCAGTCAGTGACCGAGGGATGCAGGTACACAGTTCTTTGAAAGTGGTGTCACAGGTAGACAGGCTGGTGAAGCAGGCGTTTCTAATGCTTATCTTCATTGGTTTGAGAATTGAGATTGGGAGTTGGGATGTCATGTTGTGGTGGACATTGGTGAGGTCACCATAAAAGCATTGTTGATCAGTAGGAAAAACTCATCTGGTTCACTTACGTTCTTAAGGGAAGGACATCTGACATTCTAACCTGGTCTGGCTAACATGTGACTCCAATGCACAGCAGTATGGCTGACTCTGAGCTGCCCTCTTCGTAATTAGGAGTGGCAGCAAAGAATGCTGGTCCATTTAGAGACAACCACATCCTATGAATGAATAAATAAAAATGCATATGTCCCTCCCTACCTCTGCAAACCTCTCCAGCTGCAGCAATCCATATTAGCTTTGTAACAGCATTCAGGCTCTGACAACTCTGTGTAACACTCTCACCACCTCCAGCACTTTCTGTTCCTATTGTGACATTAAACCCTGTCAGTGATTCTCTTTCCCACTGCCCTCCTCCTGCTAGCAGACAGTTCGCAATCTCTCTAGCACTAACTGCATAAACACTCTCTCGCTTTAGAATTGATCGGACTTTTTGGAGATCTTCTAAGCCTGATAATCTAATATGGTCCATTTTGTCCTGAATGAGAGACAGGTGGGAATTTCTTGCTGAGGTTTTGACTGTTTCAATGGAATGTCCTTTTGTTGAGTGTTTTACACAGTTCTTCAAGTGTTTTCAACTGTTCGTTTACAGACACACATTTCAGTCTGTTCATCCTGTTAACCCTTGGTCAGTTCTCCTCTCA
>NC_057717.1:3506840-3510892 GCF_004010195.1 Chiloscyllium plagiosum | reverse complement strand
TCACCCTGTAACCATGTCTCCCTGGTGTCTAAATCCCACTTAGCTCTGCATCACAAATCCATCGACCTTATTCATGAGACTTTGTCCATTCCAAAAAATATTATTCTTTCCCACAATCTCCTATCACAAACCTGTTCACTGACGTACAGTTTTAGTTAAACTCTGTCTCTTCCTGTTCCTTTCCGCTAGTCTTCAGCCACATTCCCATGCTGTTCTGATGCTCCACCTTTTCTCTATGGATTTGGAAATCTCCTTTCACCTGAACCCTGTCCCTGCATCCTCCCATCATAGTTCCATTGGGGCCCAGTGCAATGGGATTGTTTTTATTTACTCGTGGGATGTGGGTGACGCTTGCTGACCACCCGTTCTTGCCCAGCTCTAGCTGTCCTTGAGCTGAGTAACTTGTTCGGCCATTTCAGAGGGTAATTGTGAGGCAAGCACTTTGCTGGGGTTACGTCGTGCAGACCATATGAGGATGAGCCAGATGTCTTTCTCTAAAGGACCAGTGTCTTTTTAGAACATAGAACAGTACAGCACAGAACAGGCCCTTCAGCCCACGATGTTGTGCCGACCATTGATCCTCACGTATGCACCCTCACATTTCTGTGACCATATGCATGTCCATTATGCACCCTCACATTTCTGTGACCATATGCATGTCCATCAGTCTTTTAAATATCCCCAGTGACCTTGCTTCCACAACTGCTGCTGGCAACGCATTCCATGCTCTCTCAACTCTCTGTGTAAAGAACCCGCCTCTGACATCCCCTCTATTCTTTCCTCCAAACAGCTTGAAACTATGACCCTTCGTGTTAGCCATTTCTGCCCTGGGAAATAATCTCTGGCTATCGACTCTATCTATGCCTCTCCTTATCTTGTATACCTCAATTAGGTCCCCTCTCCTTCTCCTTTTTTCCAATGAAAAAAGTGCGAGCTCAGTCAACCTCTCTTCATAAGATAAGCCCTCCAGTCCAGGCAGCATCCTGGTAAACCTCCTCTGAACCCTCTCCAAAGTATCCACATCTTTCTTATAATAGGGCGACCAGAACTGGCCGCAGTGTTCCAAGAGCGGTCTAACAAAAGCTTTATAGAGCTGCAACAAGATCTCACGACTCTTAAACTCAATCCCCCTGCGAATGAAAGTCAAAACACCATATGCTTTCTTAACAACCCTGTCCACATAAGTAGCCATTTTAAGGGATCTATGTACCTGCACACCAAGATCCCTCTGTTCCTCCACACTGTCAAGAATCCTATCCTTAATCCTGTAATCATCTTTCAAATTCGACATTCCAAAATGCATCACCTCGCATTTATCCAGGTTGAACTCCATCTGCCACCTCTCAGCCTAACTCTGCATCCTGCCAATGTCCCGCTACAGCCCACAACAGCCGGTCAACGACACCTTCAACCTTTGTCTCATCTGCAAACGTGCTGACCCATCCTTCAATCCCCTCATCCAAGTCATTATAAAAATTACAAAGAATAGAGGCCCAAGGACAGACCCCTGTGGAACACCACTCATCACACACTTCCAGGCAGAATATTTTCCTTCTACTACCACTCGCTGTCTTCTGTTGGCCAGCCAATTCTGTATCCAGACACCTAAGGTCCCCTGAAGCTCATTCCTCCTGACCTTCTGAATGAGCCTACCATGGGGAACCTTATCAAATGCCTTGCTGAAGTCCATATACACCACATCCACAGCTCGACCCTCATCAATATTTCTAGTCACAGCCTCAAATAACTCGATAAGGTTTGTGAGGCATGACCTTCCCCTCACAAGGCCATGTTGACTGCATTTAATCAAGCCATGCTCTTCCAGATGGTCATAAATCCTATCCCACAGAATCCTTTCTAACACCTTGCAGACGACAGACGTGAGAATTACTGGTCTGTAATTGCCGGGGATTTCCCTATTTCCTTTCTTGAAGAGAGGAATTACAGTTGCCACTCTCCAGTCCTCAGGTACGACTTCGGTGAAGAGCGAGGATGCAAAGATCTTCGCAATTGCATTTGTCGTTTCACAAAGCAGCAGAGGACAAATCTAGTCTGGGACTGGAGAATTGTCGATCGTAATGTTTGACGAACAAAGATTATTTTGGACATCAGCATGGTTTCACACTTATTCATGAATTGTTAATTACAAGTTTTTTTTTGATTATTGATTTAAAATTCCCCCAATTCTGATGGTGGAATTCAAACCTGTCTCCCCTGAACATTAGTTGAGGTTTTTGATACATGCTCTAGCAATAATACCACTCGGCCATCACTTCACCTGCTCACAGATTGCTCATTCCTGATCGGTTATACCAGTGCATACTGAGTCACATGTAGGATAAACCAGGTAGGGATGGCAGATTGTTTTCTTAAAGGAAATTTGTGAACCAGATGAATTTTGCTGACAGATGCGGATCATTAGCTGTCTTCCTATTTGTCCTATGTAGTGTTTTGTGCAGTCCTTGCAGTGGATTTTGTACACTACATTGGTTTTTCTCATGCTGGGTATTGGGTCCTTCGTTCCACAAAAGAAGTTGCATCAAGACACTATTCAAAAGGGCCACAACACACTGCAGTACACCAGAACTGCAAAAAGAGGAAGAAGAACACCTATACAATGTGTTCGCCAAAAACGGATACCCACGCAATTTCATCAACATATGCCTAAGGGAAAGCCAACGGAATGAGGACATGCCGCAACCCAAAGGACTAGCCACACTACCATATATCAAGAGCATTTCCGAACTGACAGCCAGGCTACTGTGACCATTAGGACTCATAACAGCACACAAACCAACAGCTACTCTCAGACAACAACTCACCAGAACGAAGGACCCAATACCCAGCATAAGCAAAACCAATGTAGTGTACAAAATCCCATGCAAGGACTGCACAAAACACTACATAGGACAAACAGGAAGACAGCTAACGATCCCTATCCATGAACACCAACTGGCCACGAAACGACACGACCAGCTATACTTAGTAGCCACACACGCAGATGATAAGTAACATGAATTCGACTGGGACAGCACTACTATTATAGAACAAGCCAAACAGAGAACAGCCAGGGAATTCCGCAAGGCATGGTACTCATCCACAGATTCAATTAATAAGCACATCGACCTGGACCCAATATACTGACCACTGCACCGGAGAGCTGGACTGACAACTGGAAGCAGCAGGGACAGGCCACTATAAATGCCGGAGGAAACATCACAGAAGCGCTTCACAGGAGGCTCCCAAGCACTGAGGATATCACCTAGACAGGGGGTTAAACGTCTCCAACACAAATTCCCAGCTCGGCGAACAGAACCACAACAACGCGCACCCGACCTACAAATCTTCTCACTGACTTTGAATTCTAACTTCTTCCCTTTCTATAACCTCTATATTCCGTTTCAATTCCTGTGTAACAGGCACAAAGCTATAAAAGATCTGCTCCAATCATTGCGTAAGAGGCATGAGTGGCTCATTGAATTCATTCTGTTCTTGGTTACACATTCAATGCTCTGAATGACCTCCTGGTGTTCCCACATCATTGTCTCAATGGGCTGAATGTCGTGCTGGTGTTCCTACATTATAGTCTCGATGGACTAAATGTCGCTCTGGTGTTCCTACATTATAGTCTCAAAGAGCTGAACGTCCTCCTGGTGTTCCCACATTATAGTCTCGATTGTTTGTATGTCCTGCTCCTGTTCCTGACCAAGCCGTTCAAGATCTCAATGTCCTCCTCCTGTTGCTCAATGACAGGTTGGGGGATTTATGGAATCACACTGCCGTTATGTCACATTTTGAGGGCTGAATTGTGCAGGCAAGTGGTGTTGCCCACACGGGTAGTTCAGTGGTTAGCACTGCTGCCTCATACTGCTGCTAAAAACTATGACCCCTCGTATTCGTCATTTCTGCCGTGGGAAATAGTCTCTGGCTATCGAGTCTATCTATGCCTCTCAAAATCTTGTATACCTCAATTAGGTCCCCTCTCCTCCTCCTTTTCTCAAATGAAAGAGGTCCAAGCTAAGTCAACCTCTCCTCATAAGATAAGCCCTCCA
>NC_057717.1:3503327-3506802 GCF_004010195.1 Chiloscyllium plagiosum | reverse complement strand
CTCAGCTGTCTGGGGGAATACACAGCAATGCTGAAAGACCATTGTCCTTCTCTACTCCCCGAGCATAATGGGAGATCTGGTGAAAATGTCACAATGATGCTTGAGAAGAACGGGGAAGATGTGCTAAGATGATACCAATGTTGAGATATGCCTCACCAAATATCTCACATGAATCTACCGTTAATATTGGATGTAATGGAGCTTTTGGGAATAGTATTCTTGATATATTGAAATTTACATGATGTTTCAATACAAAACATATTTTTTTTCTTAATTTACGTGTATATTCCTGAGTCATACAAGCCATGAATGTATGGGGAATAAGTTGGCTTCAGTGAATTTGAAAAGTCCATGAAAAAGATTTAATGAAAGATAGGCAATGTCTGTTATTTAAAGAAACACTGTAAGGCGTACAAGATGCGCAGGTCCCTCCAAGGTATAAATAGCAAAAGAGAAAGGTGACTCAACCATGGTTAACAAAAGAAGTTAAAATGTATTATATCAAATAAACTAGCTCAGAAAAATGCCAGATATTGTGGATTCGCTGAAATTTAGGACTCGAAAAAGAGGACTAACAAACTGATAAGTTAATCAAAAAGAGAACAAGAATAGAAACCAATCAGAAACAAAAAGAGAGACGAAAATCCTCTATCAATATTTAACAGGAAAAGAAAGGTCAAATGTGGTAAAGTGATTGTGCAGACAGGATAATTTGTTGGAGAGAACAGAAAACTGACAGGAAACTAAACAGTTACGTTATGTCTGTCTTCATGGAGGAAGATCCCGAAAATCTCCCTGAAAAATCAAGTGACTGTGGACTTGCATAATTAAGACTAAAATCATTCATATCCGTAATGACGCATTATTTCAAAACACAACTGGATTGAGCATTGATACATCTGACGGATCAGATGTACGTCATATCAGAATTTCAGAGGAAGCAGCAATAGACAAATTGGTTGCATTGAGGATTACTGTGTGTTCCCATATTCAATTTGGAAACTTATGAATGCATTCCAAGGATTTAAGAAGGGAAGAAGAGGGAGAGTGGAGAAATACCGACCAGTTAACTTGTCATTCACAGCAAGGAATCTGCTGGAACTGATAGTTAAGAATGTGATATTGGATACTTAAAAAGTAATAGCAAAGATCAATAGAATGATTCCAGATTTCTGAAAAGGAAACCAAAATTTACCAACTTTTTGCTTTAAGATTTTCCTTATAGATATAAACGATGGAGAACCAGTGGATATGCTATAGTTGGATATTCAGGAGGAATTTTAGGAATTCATACGGATGTTAGCAGAGAAAAAATAAAGCAAAGTGTATTGGGAGGAACATATGTAAATGAGGTAAGGTAGAAGTTAGGTTTGCATTCATTTAAAGGGAATCAGTATGTAGACGGTGTATACCTCCATGCTCTCTCTCCATGGATGCTGTCTGACTCACTGTGATCTCCAGCATGTATTGGTTACAGTACAAACTCCAGGTTCTGCAGTAATTTGCTCCTACTAGAAGTAAGGATGTTCTGCACCAGTTGCACAGAGTGGTGGTGAGTCTGTACCTGGAGTATTGTGTACAGGTTTGATGTCCTAATCTAAGTAAAACATACTGAATACTGAATGGACATTCGCCATAATAATCCATCATATGACAAGATTAGCTGCTGAGGAAACTCAGCTTGTGTCCTCGAGAGTTTCAGAGAATGACAGGTGATCGCAGTGAAACTTAAAATAAATGAGGGGTCTGAAGAAAATAGGGACATGGACAAGTGCGAGCAAATTTATCGAGAATTTCAAGATATTCTACAAGGACATCAAGCAGAACAAAACAACCAGGGAATAATCAGGGCCCATTAGATACCAAGGGGGCAATTTCTTTGTGACGCTGGGAAACATTGATAGATTGTTACATGAGAACTTCACATCTGTTTTACTTGGGAGAAGGAGGAAGCAAGTATAGAATACAAGAAGATGGACTGGGAAGTTCATGCACAGATTGATGCAAGATGTGAGCAGGAGATGAAGATTTTGTCTGGTATAAAATTGGACAAGTCCACACGTCTGGATGAGTTGTATACCTACTGCTGTTGGAAAAAAGGTAGTAAAGACAATAAATCAAATGTTTAAGTAGAATCTCGTCACACGGGAAGTGCCAAAGGACTGGGGGGAGGGGCGCGGGGGGCACGCTTTACCGGAATGTGGGTGGAGATAGACCAGGGAACTGTAGATCAGTGAGTATCAGAACAGTGTCAGGGAAACTATTGGAGAAAATAGGGAAGGAGAAAATTGATCTTCATTTAGAGATGCAATGTTTGATCGGGGTAGTCAGCATGAAGTCATTAGGGGGCAGTCGTACCAAACGAATTTTATTGACTTTTTTCGAAGAAGTCATTTATGTGGTTTTTAAGTCAGGCCTTTGACAAAGCCCCACGTGCGAAACTGATAAAGAAAGTACTTGCTAAGGGTTACTTGCTAAGTGGCATTCAAATTATTTTAGTGGCAGGAGACATAGGGTGGTGGTAGCAGCCTGTTTGTGTGACTTGAGACCAATATTCCCGGGTGTACCCCAGGGATCAATTCTGTGTTCATAGAACATAGAACATAGAACGTTACATCACAAAATAGGCCCTTCAGCCCACGATGTTGTGCCGACCACTGATCCGCATGTATGCACCCTTAAATATCTGTGACCATATGCATGTCCAGGAGTTTCTTAAATGTCCCCAATGATCCTGCCTCCACAACTGCTGCTGGCAACGCATTCCATGCTCTCACAACTTTTTGTGTGAAGAATCCGCCTCTGACATTCCCTCTATACTTTCCTCCAACCAGCTAAAAACTATGACCCCTCGTATTCGTCATTTCTGCCGTGGGAAATAGTCTCTGGCTATCGAGTCTATCTATGCCTCTCAAAATCTTGTATACCTCAATTAGGTCCCCTCTCCTCCTCCTTTTCTCAAATGAAAGAGGTCCAAGCTCAGTCAACCTCTCCTCATAAGATAAGCCCTCCAGTCCGGCAGCATCCTGGTAAACCTCCTCTGAACCCTCTCCAAAGCATCCACATGCGGTCTAACCAAAGTTTTATAGAGCTGCAACAAGATCTCACGACTCTTAAACTCAATACCACTGTTAATGAAAGTAAAAACACCATATGTTTTCGTAACAACCCTGTCCACTTGGGTAGCCATTTTAAGGGATCTATGTACCTGCACCCCAAGATCACTCTGTTCCTCCAAAAATCCTATCCTTAATCCTGTACTCAGCTTTCAAATTCGACATTCCAAAACGCATCCCCTCGCATTTATCCAGGTTGAACTCCATCTGCCACCTCTCAGCCAATTTCTGCATCCTGTCAATGTCCCGCTACAGCCTACAACAACCCTCTATACTGTCAACGACATCTCCAACCTTTGTCTCATCTGCAAAACTTGTTGAACCATCATTCAATCCCCTCATCCAAGTCATTAATAAAA
>NC_057717.1:3488627-3502827 GCF_004010195.1 Chiloscyllium plagiosum | reverse complement strand
TTTTTACACCCCCACCCCCACCCCTCCACATTTACATCTACATCATTTATAAATATCACAAATAATAAGGAACGGTGGAGATTCTCGTCAAAAGGAAAAAAGGTAGCTTACATAAGGTGGAGGAAGCTAGGGTCAAGCTTGGCGATACAGGATTACAGGAAGTCAAGGAAGGAGTTTAAAAATGGTCTGAGGAGAGCCAGGAGGGGACACGAGAAAGGATTGGCAGAACGGATTAGGGAGAACGCAAAGGCATTTTACACTTAGGTGAGGAATAATAGAATGGTCAAAGAAAGAGTAGGGCCGATCAGGGATAGCATAGGGAATTTGTGTGTGGAGTCTGAGGAGGTAGGGAAAGCCCTAAATGAGTTTTTTGCATCTGTCTTTACGAAAGAAACAAACTTTGTAGTGAATGAAACAATTGAAGAGCAGGTGTGCATGCTGAAATGGATAGAGATAGAGGAAGCTGATATGCTGAAACCTTTGTCAAAATTAAGATTGACAAGTCGCCAGGCCCGGACCAGATTTGTCCTCGGCTGCTTTGGGAAACAAGAAATGTAATTGCTTCGCCACTTGCGAAGATCTTTTCATTCTAGCTCTCCACTGGAGTCGTGCCTGAGGACTGGAGAGAGGCAAATGTAATTCCTCTCTTCAAGATGGGAAATAGGGAAATCCCCGGCAATTACAGACCAGTAAGTCTAACGTCTGTCGTCTGCAAGTTGTTGGAAAAGATTCTGAGGGATAGGATTTATGACCATCTGGAAGAGCATGGCTTGATTAAATGCAGTCAACACGGCTTTGTGAGGGGCAAGTCATGCCACACAAACCTTATCGAGTTATTTGAGGATGTGACTAGAAAGGTTGATTAGGGTCGAGCTGTGGATGTGGTGAATATGGACTTCAGCAAGGCATTTGATAAGGTATCCCATGGTAGGCTCATTCAGAAGGTCAGGAGGAATGGGGTTCAGGGGAACATAGCTGTCTGGATATAGAATTGGCTGGCCAACAGAAGACAGCGAGTGGTAGTAAATGGAAAATATTCTGCCTGGAAGTTTGTGGTGAGTGGTGTTCCACAGGGCTCTGTCCTTGGGACTTTGTTGTTTGCAATTTTTATTAATGACTTGGATGAGGGGATTGAAGGATGCGTCAGCAAGTTTGCAGATGACACAAAGGTTGGAGGTGTCGTTGACAGTATTGAGGGCTGTTGTAGGCTGCAGCGAGACATTGACAGGATGCAGAGATGGGCTGAGAGGTGGCAGATGGAGTTCAACCTGGACAAATGCGAGGTGATGCATTTTGGAATGTCGAATTTGAAAGCTGAGTACAGGATTAAGGATAGGATTTTTGGCAGTGTGGAGGAACAGAGGGATCTTGGGGTGCAGGTACATAGATCCCTTAAAATGGCTACCCAAGTGGACAGAGTTGTTAAGAAAACATATGGTATTTCATTAACAGGGGTATTGAGTTTAAGAGTCGGGAGATCTTGTTGCAGCTCTATAAAACTTTGGTTAGATCGCTCTTGGAATACTGCGTCCAGTTCTGGTCGCCCTATTATAAGAAAGATGTGGATGCTTTGGAGAGGGTTCAGAGGAGGTTTACCTGGATGTTGCCTGGACTGGAGGGCTTATGTTATGAGGAGAGGTAGACTGAGCTCGGACCTTTTTCATTGGAGAAAAGCAGGACGAGAGGGGACCTAATTGAGGTATACAAGATAATGAGAGGCATAGATAGAGTCGATAGCCAGAGACTATTTCCCAGGGCAGAAATGGCTAACACGAGGGGTCATAGTTGGAGGAAAGTATAGAGCGGATGTCAGAGGCGGGTTATTTACACCGAGAGTTGTGAGAGCATGGAATGCGTTTCCAGCAACAGTTGTGGAGGCAGGGTCATTGGGGACATTTAAAAAACTCCTGGACATGCATATGGTCACAAATATTTAAGGGTGCATACATGAGGATCAGTGGTCGGCACAACATCGTGGGCTGAAGGGCCTGTTCTGTGCTCTACTGTTCTATGTTCTATGAACACAGCATTGATCCCTGGGTGACCAGAGAATATTGGTCTCAGGTCACACAAACAGCCTTCTACCACCACCCTATGTCTCCTGCCACTAAAATAATTTGAATGTCACTTAGCAAGTAACCCTTGATACCATGAGATTGTACTTTCTTTATCAGTTTCGCACGTGAGGCTTTGTCAAAGGCCTGACTGAAAAAACATACAAATGACCTCTTCGAAAAAAGTTAATAAAATTCGTTTGGTACGACTGCCCCCTAATGACTTCATGCTGACTACCCCGATCAAACATTTCATCTCTAAATGAAGGTCAATTTTCTCCTTCCCTATTTTCTCCAATAGTTTCCCTGACACTGTTCTGAAACTCACTGATCTGCAGTTCCCTGGTCTATCTCCACCCACATTCCGGTAAAGGGTGCCACCCCGCGCCCCCCAGTCCTTTGGCACTTCCCCTGTGACTTCTTTCCCACAGCAGTGGGTATACAACCGATCCAGACGTGGGGATTTGTCCAATTTTATACCAGACAAAATCATCATGTCCTGCTCACATCTTGCATCAATCTGCTCATGAACTTCCCAGTCCATCTTCTCGTATTCTGGACTTGCCTCCTCCTTCTCCCAAGTAAAACAGATGTGAAGTTGTCATATAACAATCTGTCAGTGTTCTCCAGCGTCACACACAAATTGCCCCTTTGGTATCTAACGGGCACTGATTATTCCCTGGTTGTTCTGTTCTGCTTGATGTCCTTGTAGAATATCTTGAAATTCTCGATAAATTTGCTCGCACTTGTCCATGTCCCTATTTTCTTCAGACCCCTCATTTATTTTCAGTTTCACTGCGATTAACTCTCATTCTCTGAAACTCTCGAGAACACAGGCTGAGTTTCCTCAGCAGCTAATCTTGTCATCTGAGGGCTAATCTGGCGAATGTCCAAGCAGTATTCAGTACGTTTTACTTAGATTAGGACATCAAACCTGTACACAATACTCCAGGTACAGACTCACCACCACTCTGTGCAACTGGTGCAGAACATCTTTACTTCTAGTAGGAGAAAATTACTGCAGAACCTGGAGTTTGGACTATAAACAATACATGCTGGAGATCACAGTGAGTCAGACAGCATCCATGGAGAGAGAGCATGGAGGTTTTCACCGTCTACATACTGATTCCCTTCAAATGAATGCAAACCTAACTTCTACCTTACCTCATTTACATATGTTCCTCCCAATACACTTTGCTTTATTTTTGTCTGCTAACACCGGATGAATTCCTAAAATTCCTCCTGAATATCCAACTATAGCATATTCACTGGTTCTCCGTCGTTTATTTCTATAAGGAAAATCTTAAAGCAAAAAGTTGATAAATTTTGGCTTCCTTTTCAGAAATCTGGAATCATTCTATTGATCTTTGCTATTACTTTTTAAGTGTCCAATCTCACATTCTTAACTATCAATTCCAGCAGATTCCCTGCTGTGAATGACAAGTTAACTGGTCGGTATTTCTCCACTGCCCCTCTTCTTCCCTTCTTAAATCCTTGGAATGCATTCATAAGTTTCCAAATTGAATATGGAAAAACACAATGATCCTCAATGCAACCAATCTGTCTATTGATGCTTTATCTGACATTCTGATATGACGTACATCTGATCCGTCAGGTGTATCAATGCTCAATCCAGCTGTGTTTTGAAATAATGCGTTATTACTGATATGAATGATTTTAGTCTTAATTATGCAAGTCCACGGTGACTTGATTTTTCAGGGAGATTTTCGGGATCTTCCTCCATGAAGACAGACATAAAGTAACTATTTAGTTTCCTGTCAGTTTTCTGTTCTCTCCAACAGATTATCCTGTCTGCACAATCACTTTACCACATTTGACCTTTCTTTTCCTGTCAAATTTTGATAGAGGATTTTCGTCTCTCTTTTTGTTTCTGGTTAGTTTCTATTTTTGTTCTCTTTTTGATTAACTTATCAGTTTGTTAGTCCTCTTTTTTGAGTCCTAAATTTCAGTGAATCCACAATATCTGGCATTTTTCTGAGCCAGTTTCTTTGATATAATGCATTTTTTAACTTCTTTTGTTAACCATGGTTGAGTCACCTTTCTCTTTTGCTACTTATACCTTGGAGGGACCTGCACATCTTGTACGCCTTACAGTGTTACTATTAGTAACAGACATTGCCTATCTTTCATTAAATCTTTTTCATGGACTTTTTAAATTCAGTGAAGCCAACTTATTCCCCATACATTCATGGCTTGCATGACTCAGGAATATACACGTAAATTAAGAAAAAAAAAGATGTTTTGTATTGAGACATTATGTAAATTTCAATATATTAAGAATAGTATTCCCAAAAGCTCCATTACATCCAATATTAACGGTAGATTCATGTGAGATATTTGGTGAGGCATATCTCAACATTGGTATCATCTTAGCACATCTTCCCCGTTCTTCTCAAGCATCATTGTGACATTTTCACCAGATCTCCCATTATGCTCGGGGAGTAGAGAAGGACAATGGTCTTTCAGCATTGCTGTGTATTCCCCCAGACAGCTGAGGCTGCTCTAACCTGGGCGGGAACCTTACAGCAGGCTGGTAAAGTGTTGCAGCTGCTGTACAGGGTTTCGTGAGATCACATCTGGTGTAGTGTGCACTGATTTAATATCATCACTGAGGAAAGGATATTTGAATTAACTCAGAGATTATTTCCTGAACTGATTCTGCAACAAACAGTTAATCATAGTATCCCTTCAGTGTGGAATTAAGCCATTTGACCCAGCAACAACACCCCAACCCAACCCTTGTAACCTGGCATTTTCATGACTGATGCACCTAGCCTACACATACCTGGATATTGCGGGTAATTTAGCTTGGCCAATCCACCTAATCTGCACATCTTGGGCTGTGGGATGAAATTGGAGTACACGCCGGAAACCCATGCGGACAGGGGGAGAATGTGCAAACTCCGCACATTCATCAGAAGCTGGAATTGAACTCGTATGAGGCAGCAGGGCTAACCACTGAGCTACCCGTGTGGGCAACACAACTTGCCTGCAGAATTCAGCCCTCAAAATGTGACATAACGGCAGTGTGATTCCATAAATCCCTCAACCTGTCATTGAACAACAGGAGGAGGACATTGAGATCTTGAATGGCTTTGTCAGGAACAGGAGCAGGAAATGCAAACAATCGAGACTATAATGTGGGAACACCAGGAGGACGTTCAGCTCATTGAGATTATAATGTAGGAACACCGGAGCGACATTCAGTCCATCGAGACAATAATATAGAAACACCAGCACGACATTCAGCCCATTCAGACAATGATTTGGGAACACCAGCACGACATTCAGCCTATTGAGACAATGATTTGGGAACACCAGCACGACATTCAGCCCATTGAGACAATGATTTGGGAACACCAGGAGGTCATTCAGAGCATTGAACGTGTAACCAAGAATAGAATGAGTTCAATGAGCCACTCATGCCTCTTACGCAATGATTGGAACAGATCTTTTATATTGCTTTGTACCTGTTACACAGGAATTGAAAGGGAATGTAGAGGTTATAGAAAGGGAAGAAGTTAGAAGTCAAAGTCAGTGAGAAGATTTGTAGCTCGGGTGCGCGTTGTTGTGGTTCTATTTGCCAAGCTGGGAATTTGTGTTGGAGACGTTTCATCCCCTGTCTAGGTGACATCCTCAGTGCTTGGGAGCCTCCTGTGAAGCGCTCCTGTGATGTTTCCTCCGGCATTTATAATGGTTTAAATTTGCCGCTTCCGGTTGTCAGTTCCAGCTGTCCGCTGAAGTGGCCGGTATATTGGGTCCAGGTCGATGTGCTTATTGATTGAATCTGTGGATGAGTGCCATGCCTCAAGGAATTCCCTGGCTGTTCTCTGTTTGGCTTGTCCTATAATAGTAGTGTTGTCCCAGTCGAATTCATGTTTCTTGTCATCTGCGTGTGTGGTTACTAAGGATAGCTGGTCGTGTCGTTTCGTGGGCTCGCTGGTGTTCATGGATGCGTATCGTTAGCTGTCATCCTGTTTGTCATATGTAGTGTTTTGTGCAGTCCTTGCTTGGGATTTTGTACAATACATTGGTTTTGCTCATGCTGGGTATTGGGTCCTTCGTTCTGGTGAGTTGTTGTCTGAGAGTGGCTGTTGGTTTGTGTGCTGTTATGAGTCCTAATGGTCGCCGTCGTCTGGCTGTCAGTTTGGAAATGCTCTTGATGTATGGTATTGTGGCTAGTCCTTTGGATTGCGGAATGTCCTCGTTCCGTTGTCTTTCCCTTCGGCATCTGTTGATGAAATTGCATGGGTATCCGTTTTTGGCGAATACATTGTATAGGTGTTCTTCTTCCTCTTTTTGCAGTTCTGGTGTACTGCAGTGTGTTGTGGCCCTTTTGAACAGTGTCTTGATGCAACTTCTTTTGTGTGTGTTGGGGTGGTTGCTTTCGTAGTTCAGGACTTTCAAGGACTACACAAAACACTACATAGGACAAACAGGAAGACAGCTAATGATCCTCATCCATGAACACCAACTAGCCGACAAACGACATAACCAGTTATCCTTATTCGCCACATACGCAGATAACAAGCAACATGAGTTCGATGGGACAACACTACTATTATAGGACAAGCTAAACAGAGAACAGCGAGGGAATTCAATCAATAAGCACATCGACCTGGACCCAATATACCGGCCACTGCAACGGACAGCTGGAACCGACAACCGGAAGTGGCAGATACAAACCACTATAAATACCGGAGGAAACATCACAGAAACGCTTCACAGGAGGCTCCCAAGCACCTAGACTGAATCCCTTATGGTTTTCTCCCTCTACTGCTATCAATGCAGTAGAATGTGAAGGCCAGCAGAGGCGGACATTGCATCATTTTAAACACCAAAGAGGCTGGCAGATCCGCACATGGCACACGGATACCCACATAGGCACGCAGATACACATATGAATATACATACACAGGCACACATACAGACTGGTGCAGTCACACAGATTCTAAAGCAGACACACAGAGACAAATGCCGATACACTAATGCACGTGCACACACAGATATACAAGCATCAGCACAGATACACCACAAACACTGACACACTGACGTTTATACAGACATAGAGAATCTGCCAGTAATTATTTTTCACGTGGTGAATTCCTCAATATTTCACTCGATCGTGTGGTGTGTGTCAATATTTCTGTTGATCCGTAGGAATTCCTCTGTACCCTCACTATAGCTTCTACATCTTTCCTATAACAAGGCGACCAGATCTGAACACAATGTTCCAAGTGTGCTGTTATGACACAACAATGAATCCGTTTGTTAATTAAACTAAACACCCAGAAAAGCTCGCCTTGCCTTATAATCTGAAGCATCAGAACAGCATGGGAATGTGGCTGAAGACAAGCGGAAAGGAACAGGAAGTGACAGAGTTTAACTAAAATTAAGTCAGTGAACAGGTTTGTGACATGAGATTGTGGGAAAGAATAATATTTTTTGGAATGGACAAAGTCTCATGAATAAGGTCGATTGATTTGTGATGTAGAGCTAAGTGGGATTTAGACACCAGGGAAACATGGTTACAGGGTGATCAAAAGGTGGAATATTAATAGTCAATGGTTCACAACCTTACGGGGTCAAAGGCAGAATGGGAAAGCATTGTTGGGTAACGCTGACAGTAATGGGTAACAAAGGCATTACAGAGAAACGATTTGGCCTGAGAAGATGAGGTAGAGTCAGTCTTAATGTTAATACTGGCTACGATTTGCCAAGGACACAAGCAGCAGAGCAGTTTGAGCCACCGAACAGCATTTCCTTGCTCATCACTATCTTAAACAGTAACTCGTTGGAATTTTTTTAATAAAGGCATGTGATAATTTTGGGAAACTTCAATATTCGCATAATCTGAGACAATCACACTGACAACAGTGATATTCGAAGAGGACTTCGGAGAACTTTTTTTCCCCTTAGTGTTTCTTTGAATAATACATTGTGCAACTGGCGAGGGACCATTGTCTGATGAAACTGAGTGAATGAGTAATGTTACACTGAGAGATCCTCCGGGACACGTAATTAATTATAAAGCTTTAACATGAATCACAGAATAGACAAGACACAACGTGAAACAAATTAGCCCATTTACATGCGTTTGAGAGGAGAACTGACCAAGGGTTAACAGGATGAACAGACTGAAATGTGTGTCTGTAAACGAACAGTAGAAAACACTTGAAGAACTGCGTAAAACACTCAACAAAAGGACATTCCATTGAAACAGTCAAAACCTCAGCAAGAAACTCCCACCTGTCCCTCACTCAGGACAAAATGGACCATATTAGATTATCAGGCTTAGAAGATCTCCAAAAAGTCCTAACAATTCTAGAGCAAGTGAGTGTTTATGCAGTCAGTGCCAGAGAGATTGCGAACTGTCTGCTAGCAGGAGGAGGGCAGTGGGAAAGAGAATCACTGACAGGGTTTAATGTCACAATAGGAACAGGGAGAGGTGAAGGTGCTGGAGGTAGTGAGAGTGTTACACAGAGTGGTCAGGGCCTGAATGCTGTTACAAAACTAGTATGGATTGCTGCAGCTGGAGGGGTTTGCAGAGGTAGGGAGGGACATATGCATTTTTATTTATTCATTCATGGGATGTGGATGTCACTAAATGGGCCAGCATTCTTTGCTGCCAATCTTAATTACGAAGACGGCAGTTCAGAGTCAGCCATACTGCTGTGCGTTGGAGTCACATGTAGGCCAGACCAGGTTAGAATGTCAGATGTCCTTCCCTAAAGGACGTACGTGAACCAGATGAGTTTTTCCTACTGATCAACAATGCTTTTATGGTGACTTCACCAATGTCCACCACAACATGACATCCCAACTCCTAATCTCAATTCTCAAACCAATGAAGGCAACCATCCCAAAGGCCTGCTTCACCAGCCTGTCTACCTGTGACACCACTTTCAAAGAACTGTCTACCTGCATCCCTTGGTCACTGACTGACAACACTAACTAGGGCCCGAACATTAACTGTACAAGTCCCACCCTGGTGGGAACACTTCACATTTATTTAATTAAACTCCATCTACTATTCTTCAGCCCACTATCCCAGCAGTACTGTTCATCCTTTGGATCATAGATCATCTTCTTAACTGTCCACTTTCCCACCAATTGCAGTATCATCCAAAAAACTTACTTACCAGGAAACCAATACCCCCGTCCAAACCATTTCTCCAAATGACAAACAACAGGGGACACACTACACTGCTGGTCACATGCCTCCAGTCAGAAAAACAAAATGTCTCCCATCACCCTCTGTCTCCGACCAGTAAGCCAATTGTGTATCCAGTTGACTAGCTCCTCCTGAATGCCATATCCTTTTACATTGATCTGAGCTTATTACCCAGTTTACCATACAGAATGTAGAACACAGAATAGTACAGCACAAGACGCTTCGGCCATGATGTCACGCCAATCTTTTATCCGACTGTATTATCAATCTAACCTACGTACCCTTCATTTTACTATCACCCATGTGCTTAGAAGTATAAAAAAAGTTCCAAAAGCATCTAATTTTAGTGCCACCGCTGGCAGTGTATTCCACTCATCCACCACTCTATATGTAACGAAACTATCTCCGAAATCTCCCCTTAACCACCCCCTTGCAATAGCTATTTATATCAGAGCAAGAAATCACGCTCACTATTCACTATCTGTGCCTCTCGTCATCTTGTTCACCTCTACCAAGCCACCCCTTACTCTTCTTCACTCCAGTGAGAAAGGCCTTACCTCCCTCAACCTTTCTTCAGAAGACATGCTCTCCAGTACAGGCAGCATCCTGGTAAATCTCCTCTTTACCCTCTCTAAAGCTTCCACATCCATCCTGTAATGAGGGGACCAGAACTGAACACAATATTCCAAGTGTAGTCTAACCAGGGCTCTATAGAGCTGCAACATAACCTCACAGCTTTAAAACCCAATCCCCAAGCAATTGAAAACCAACACAACATATTATTTCATAACAATTCGATCAGCTTTGTGGCAACTTTGAGGGATCGATGTCCATGGAACACAAGACCCGATGTTCCACAACACGACCAAGTATTCTGCCTTTAACCCTGTATTTTGCATTCAAGTTCGATCTTCCCAAATGAATTATTTCACACTTTTCCAGATTGAACTCCATCTGCCACTTCTCAGCCCAGCTCCGCATCCTGTCAATATCCTGCTGTAAACTACACTATCCACCACTCCTCCAACCTCCATGTTATTGGCAAAATTACTAACCCATTCATTCACAACCACATCCAAGTCATTTGTAAAAAAAATCACAAAGAGCAGATGTCCTGGATCCGATCCCTGCAGAACGCCACTGGTCACCGAGCCCCAGGCTGAATGCTTCCCATCTATCATCACCGTCTGTCTTCTATGAGAAATTCTTTATCCAGACAGACAGGTTTCCTGTACCCCATGCCTCTGTACTTTCTGAATGAGTCATAAAGATGTTTTATCACATTCTCAAATGATTCAATAAGATTTGTGAGGTACGACCTGTCCCTACAGAGCCATGCTGACTATCTTTAACCAAACTATGGTTTTCCAAGAAATCATAAGTCCTGTCTCTCAGAATCCTCTCCAATAATTTGCATACCACAGACATAAGAAAGTGAGGTCTGTAATTCCCAGGTTTATCCCTATTCCCTTTCTTGAACAAGGGAGTAACATTTTCCTGCCTCCAATCATCTGGTAACTCCAGTGGACAGTGAGGGTACAAAGGTCATCGCCAAAGGCGCAACAATCCCTTCCCTCGCTTCCTGTAGTACCTTTGGGTACATCTCGTCTAGGCAAACACACTTATCCATCCTTATCTGGACATCTTCTTGTTCCTCAAATAAGTGGAGCATGCCTTATGGTTTTCCTTAATCCTTCCCAACAAAGCTTCTCCATGTCCCCTTCGAGCTGTCCGAAATCCATTCTTCAGTTCCTTCCTGACTATCATCAGAGAGTCTCCAGAGTGTGGAAACAGGCCATTTGGCTCAACAACTCCATACGGACCCTCTGAACAGCATTCCACCCAGAACCATTCCCCCACCCTATTACTCTCCATTTACCCTTCCTAACGTGTCAATCCTACACGTCCCTGAACATTAAGGGTAATTTAGCATGGCTGATTCAACTATTCTGTACATCTTTGGACGGTGGGTGGAAACTGGAGCATCTGGAGGATCCCCACGCAGACATGGGGAGAACGTGTAAACTCCACACAGACAGTCGCCCTGGACTGGAATCGAAATCGGGTCCCTGGTGCTATAAGGCAGCCGTGCTAAATACTGAGCCACCGTGCTGCACCCATATAAACCTATAGAGGTCTAAAGATCCTAGCATCCTCAACCTTAAGTAAGCTTCCTTCTTCCTCTTGACTAGGCGTTCTGCATCCCTTGGAATCTATTCAAATGCTTTGCAGAAGTCCATGTAGACAATGTTGACTGATCTGCATTCATCCATCACTTGGTCACTTCCTCAAAGAATCAATCCAGTTTGTGAAACACGGTTTTCCACTCACAAAGCCATGCTGACCATCTGCAATCTGTCCTTGCCTTTCCAAATATAATGCCTTTCCAAATATAATCTGATGTTGTAATTGTATGAAACTTTTATTTGTCCACATTTAGAATACTGTGTGCAGTTCTCATCTCCACACAATAGGACGAATGTGGAGGCTTTCACACACAATCTCCCCCAACAACGTACCCATTACTGGGCTGTAATTTCCTGGACTTTCCCTGCAGTCCTTAAGTGATGGAACAGCATTATCCTTCCACCAGTCTATCGGCACCTCATTGTGTCTGTTGATAATATGAATATCTCTGTTGGGGACACTGCAACCTCTTCCCTAGCTCCACACAATATTCTAGGTTAGACCTAATGAGCTACTGAAGATTGACCTACCTTTATTTTTTTTAAGATTCCAGCACTTTCTCTGCTCTGTTGAGGATTCTTTCCAAGACATCACCATTTATTTCCCCAAGTACCTGAGCTTCCATCTCTTTCTACATAGTAAATTCTGACAAGACTATTTTGTTTAATATCTCACCCATCTCCTCTGGTTCCACACATAGGCATCCTCATTGATATTTAAGGAACCCTATTCTCAACCAAGTTGCTCCTTAACCTTTATTAAAACTTGCATAAAGGCTTCTGAAAATTCAAATAAACCATATCCCCCGTACCACCACCCCCTCCTACACCCTTATCTATTCTGCCATTTATATTTACACCAAAAAAAATAAAATCCAACAGTCTCAAGAATAAATTCTCTTTCATAAGATGCGTTTCTAAACATCCAATTATTGTATATTGACATATTTCAGCATGTTCCCGACTTACTGTCAGGCTTACACCGTTTGGTTTGAGACTGGCAGCAGAAAGGGTTGTGGGAGTTCTTGTTTATCAATCTGAAAAAGTTAGCTTACAGTGTCAGCAGGTAATAGAGAAGGAAAATCAAATGTTGGCATTTATTATAAAGGGAATGGAGTCTAAAAATAGGGAGGTCTTGCTAAGAGTATACAAGATACGAGTCACATCACACCCAGAATACTATGAACAGTGTGAGTGCCCGAAGGAGGCAGGTCAGAGAAGGGTCATTCAGTTGATCCTGGGAATGGATGAATTTTCTAATAAGAGTTGGGGTAGATTGAGGTTGAACGCATTGAAGTTTAGAAAAAATGAGATAGAAATCGAATGTAATATCAACGATTCGGAAGGGCTTTGATCAGGTAGATGCTGGGAAGTTAGAAATTAGAACAGTACAGCACAGCAATAGGCCATTCGGCCCACCATGGCTGTGCTGTCCATGATGCTATTCTCAACTCATCCCATCTGCACATGGTCCATATCCCTGTATTCCCTGCCTGTTCATGTTTCTGTCTAAATGCTACTTCAATACTTTACTCACATCTTTGTTTCTATGATCTCCCTGGGTAACATCCACACTCTATGTAAAAAAAAATCTTGCCTCACACATCTTGTTTAAACTTTCTCTGTCTCACGTTAAACCTATCCACTCTAGTATTTGAAACTTTTACATTGGAAAAGAGATTCCGACAACCTACATTTTCTGTCCCTGTACTAATATTATATTCCTGTACCTAGCCGCCTGTCAGCCTCTGATACTGTCGCAAAACAATCCAAATTTGTTTAATTTCCTCTTACACATAACACACCCTTTAAAACCCAGCACAGGCAACGTGCTAATAAACCCCTTTAGCACCCTTTTCAAAGCCTCCACATTCGTCCTATTGTGTGGAGATGAGAACTGTACACAGTATTATAAATGTGGACAAATAAAAGTTTCATACAATTACAACATCAGATGCCAAGCACAATAACCAATGTTGTGAGCGATGAAGACCAGTGTTCCATTGCTTTCTTTCCCATCTGAAACACCTCTGTTGCCATTTTCAGGGAGTCACTGACTTGCACCAAGATCCTTCTGTATATCAATGTCCCTCAGTATCCTAACTTTCTTCTTGAATTTGAAATCCTAAGCTCCATCATCTGACACTTGTTCAAATTCAACTCAATTTGCCACATCATTGAACATCTTTGCAACTGATTAGTAAATTCCTGTAACCTTGGATATCCTTGCTCATGAACCCCAACTCCACCAATTTTCATGTCATCTGCAATAATTATCTTTGTCACTTCCTTCCTTTTCAATTGTGTGAGAATCTGTAACCGGAGGGCAGAAAATCCCAGCAATGGCTCACACGTTTAAGATGGAGAGGAGGAGGAATGTCTTCACTCAGAGGGTAGGGACTCTGTGGGAATTCCTGACTGCAAGGGGCTGTCGAGTCTGGGTCTTTAAGAAGATTTACAGCAGAGATGGTCAGACTTTAATGAATCAGGGAAACAAGCGTTTTGTGGAAAAGGCAGGAATGTAGAGTTGAAAAGTATCAGGTCAGCCATGATCTGATTGAAGGGCAGAGCATCCTCAATTGGTCAAATGGCCTCATTCTACTCCTACATCTCATGGTCTGAACTCTCACTCAGTATTGACATGAAACCATTATGAGTCTCAGCGCACAAAATCTCTTGAGATTGGGATTATTAGATATTTAATATTACACAGGATTTCATTGACAAGAGACAATTCTGTTGACGGCTCCTTGATATGATGTTAT
>NC_057717.1:3486749-3487957 GCF_004010195.1 Chiloscyllium plagiosum | reverse complement strand
GTGTCCTGACTGTAACCATATTGACATTACGATCACTGTCTGGTGCCTACAAAAGAATTCCTGCTAATGGTTGCTGCTGCTTGCTTATTCTCATCTCCACCCAAATAGACTCCAAATTTTGGACTTCAGTTCCACATGTCTGTCTCATTAATGCATTAACCTAATCCTTTCCTCACAACTTGTTGTCTTTATGCCTAGACTGCCTCGATCCCAACAACCCTTCAATATTCCCTTCCGAGCTATGGTCATTAACCAGCAACATCTGCGGAATGACAGTTCCATCACATCTGTTCACTGTCATTCCATCTGCTTTTTGGCGAATGCAGGGAGTTATTCCTCAGTAGTGGGAGGTTGAACAGATGGATAGAGGCTACAGAGATAGGGAGGCTTACAGGGGTTCGAGGATGTTAGAGTTAAACAGAGTTACATCTGGTCAAGTATGTCAGTGGAACAAAGGGGTTTGGGGATTGGAGGAATTTACAGAGATGGACGGAGCCGGATTATACTACTGAGATAGGGATAGGGATGGATGTAGGGAGAGGTAGGCAGGCTGAGAGGCACAGACAGAAGGTGTTTCAGCCAGAAGTGTATTGTATATACTAACAGAGATATGGAATATTGTAGTGACTGATGATGCTTACAGATATAAGGCGGTTTCTAGATTCTGGAGGCTACATAGATAGGAAGGCAATGGAGAATGCCAGGTTACTGGGTTGGAGACAGTTACACAGATGGGGAAGGTTGCACAAACTGAAAGAGGCTACTGTGGTCAGGAGGGTTGTTGGGGGGAGATTTAAACAGATTAAGATCTAAGAATTGGAGAAGAAAAAGGAGGTTACAGATGGATGTAGGGATTGGATGAGCTGACATTGAAAGTGAGTCTTATGGGAACTGGAGAATCACAAAGATCGGGGTTAGTGCTGAGATTGGGAAATCGGCAGGGGCTTCAAGTGATTACTCAACAAGGGAAGATTAAAGGGGCTCCATAGATTGGGGTGTTGTCAGGACTGGAAGAGGTTACACAAAAAACGCGGGTTTTTGGGGCAGTAGATGTTTATGGAGGTAGTGGCGGGACTGGAGCAGTTAGCAGAGACATGGAAACTTTAGGATAGTACTAAGATACACAGGCTTTAGTTAATGCAAGAATGTGAAGCTTAATGGGACTGGAGGAGTGAAGAAAGGTACAGACAGTACTGGTGGCTGCAGAT
>NC_057717.1:3484282-3485896 GCF_004010195.1 Chiloscyllium plagiosum | reverse complement strand
GTCTAAGTCATTTATAGAAATGACAAACAGCAGTGGTCACAAAACAGATGCTTGCGGCACATCATTAGTAACTGGACTCCAGACTGAATATTTTCCATCAAGCACCATTCGCTGCCTTTTACCAGAAAGCCAGTTTCTAATCCAAACTGCTAAATCGCCCTGAATTCCATGCCTCTGCATTTTCTCCATCATGTAGGGAGGGTTGAGGAGGCAGATGATGGTGAGAGAAAGGAGGGCTGCAGAGACAGATGGGTGTCATACAGATGAAGGTTTCTAAGAGCAGTGGAAAGTAGCAGAAATAGAGAAAGTGCAGTGCCTGAAGAGGGTTCAGAAATCAGGAGATTTCATGGTGCAGGACAATGTTACAAAGACTGGGACAGTTGTCGGGATTGGAGGAGCATACAAAGATAGGGAGGGCTTTCAACTCTGGAGGATATAATATAACAGAGATGGGGAGAGTTTCACAACTAAAGGAAGTTAGAAAGATCAGGAGGGTTTGAGATTATGGGAGCAGCTTTGACAGTAGAGTGTCTGCAGAGATAAGGGGAGTTGTGGAGGTTGGAACAGCTTACATAGATCGGGTGGGTTTTAAGAATATGGAGGACCTTTCAGAGAAATGGAGGGATGTAGGAATGGGACATGGTGAGAGTCACAGTGCGAATTACGGCAGCTCATGAAGTTAACGGATATAAATTATGTAGTCATATGGGGAGGACGTTAAAGGTATAAAGATGTCGAGTAACTGAAGGAGATTACATGCTCAGGGAGAATAGTAGGGACCAGCAGAGTTTACAGAGATTGAATCTGCTTTAGACAGGAAACGTTTATCGTCAGTATTAGGATTGTAGAGACTAAATTCCATAATAGGGGCGGTAGGACTGGATGGTATCCACAGCCATGGAGGATGTTAACAGGTGGAGGGGGTTCCTAAGGTCAGGAGTTCCTTGGGAGATTACACAAGGAGAGAGATTCTCAGGTAGGAGCCTGACATAGTTACAAAGACAGGGAGGTATTTCAGGTCTGGAAGGGATTACACAGATCCGGACAACTCAATGGACTGAA
Source organism: Chiloscyllium plagiosum (assembly GCF_004010195.1). Classification (NCBI taxonomy): domain Eukaryota; kingdom Metazoa; phylum Chordata; class Chondrichthyes; order Orectolobiformes; family Hemiscylliidae; genus Chiloscyllium; species Chiloscyllium plagiosum. Next base: position 3,484,834 of record NC_057717.1, on the reverse strand, counting down.
GAATTTTTCACAAATAAGGTAGGTTTGTAGGAGCTGGAGACGTTTACCCAGATAGGGACGGATGGAGAAGTTAAAGGGAAATACATTGACATGGAGGGTGGCATTGGTAGGAGGAGCTTACAGGGATTGTCAGGACTGTCAAAATTTACAAGGCTGAAGGAATTTAGCATCTACTGGAGAAGTTTAGGAATTAGGGTGTTATGGATTGGAGACCCTGACAGTGACAGAGAGTATTGTGTGGATTAGAGGAGATTCCAAAGAGAGGAAGAATTATCGGGACTGGAGGATATCACAGAGATCACTAATACAGCATGACCTAGGAATGATGCCTGAGATCCCCTGTGCTCTCTCAGTGAACACCAAAACAGCGGAGATGAAAGCAGGACCTTCACCAGATGGTAGGAATGAAGCCTTGAATGTTGCTGTTCCTTGTTCAATATTGTATCTATGCTCTGTCTTCGAGGTCTGAATACAGAATGCCACTGCCTCCACCCTGTGCTGTTTACTGTGAGTGATCTTACCGGCTGCAGGATTTACTGAAGGCTCCAGATC
>NC_057717.1:3474608-3483967 GCF_004010195.1 Chiloscyllium plagiosum | reverse complement strand
TGCTAACCATGACTCCTGTATTATCATCCAAACCGTTTATATAAATGATGCACAACAGTGACCCAGCACCGAACCCCATGGCACACCATTGGTCACAGGCCTGCAGTTTGAGCAGTAACCCTCTGTGAGCACGCTCTATCTCTTACTGGCAATCCTATTTTGTATCCAGTTGGTGAGTGCTCCCTGGTTTTGTGTGATCTAAACTTACTAACCATTCTGCCATGCAGAACCTTGTCAAAGGCATTGCTGAAGTTCATGTGGACATTGTCTACTACTCTGCCTTGATCTATCGCTTTCCTAATTCCACAAACACTCAATCCAGTTTGTGAGACATGATTTTGCACGCACAAAGACACGCTGACTATCGGTAATCCATCCTTGCCTTTCCAAATGCATGATGATGGTTTATCTCAGAATCTCCTCGAACATCTTACCCACCGCTGCCATCAGCCTCACTGGCCTGTATGGTTGTCGATGACACAAATATCTCTGGGACGGGCTCTGTAATTTCCTCCCGAGCTTCTCACAAGGCGCTGGGATACAACTGATCGAGTCCAAAGGTTTTATCTTACTTTTTGCATTTTTAGGCATCCAGTACCTCCTGTTCTCCAATGTGAACTCTGTTCAAGATATCACTATGTATTTTCCCAACTTCCCGAGCTTCCATGTTTTTCTCCACAGTAAATTCTAATGCAAAATATTTGTTTTGGACCTCACGCATCAGCAGTGATTCCACATAGACAGCCTCATTGACCTTTCACGGGCCCTATTCTCTCCCTCGCTAATCTTTAGCCCTTTTGAAACTTGTCAAAATGTTTCTGAAATTTCAAATATCCCTCCACCACTACTAGCCTCCCCCACCCTTATCGATTCTGCCATTTATGGTCACACCAAAATATAGAATCCAAGGGATTTAAAAATATTCCCCTTTTATAAAACCACGCGTCGCCCATTGCACAAACTGGGGGTATGGAACGCAGTGGAGGAGATCACACTGATCGGGATAGTTTTAGAGACTAAACAATGTTAATAAATAATGGCGGTGCAATGCTGAGAATGTGTTTGAGCAAGTTGGAGGATATAGACCTGAAGGAGATTACACACGTAGCGATGGCTTTAGGATCTGGTGGATGCCACACAGTAAAGGGGTTGTAGTGACTGGAGGCATTTACACAGATAAAGAGAGTACCAGTGATAGGCAGAATTCTGAAAAACAGTGAGGATTGTAGGGTCTGCAGGACACTACAGACTTGACAAGTGTTATATCAACTTGATGATTGACACAGGCAGGAAGGTTTGAGAGGTTTGGAGCAGCTCACCATGATCGGCAGGGGCATGGAGACTGGAGACGCTATCGAATTGCGGAAGTTTAAAATTACTACAGGAAGTCAGAGATTATAAAAGAGTTACAAGGTCTGCTGGAGGTTCCAGAGATCGTGAGGATTGCAAGGATTTGATGATGTTGTACATGGAAGTAGGGTTGTAAGAACTGAAGCTGGGAACAGAGATAGAGGGATCAGCAGGGGATTACAGAGATATGGAAGCTAGTGGTCTCTGATGGAAGTTCCACATAGAGGGATGTTTTGTGGAACTGCAGGACATTGCAGAGATTGGCAGATTTGAAGGGGCTGGAGCGGTTTGCAGAGGCCTGGAAAAATGTAGTGACTGGAGGACACAGAGATGATGATGGCTGTAGGAGATGCAACAATATGGATGGACTGGAGAAGCTGGAGGGGTTTACACAGACAAGGAGAATTGTAGGAAAATGAGGATTGACAGAGATAGGGAGATTGGAGCATTATCAGTAATTATTTGGTTGGAGCACTGTCCAGACTGGGGGAGGGTTCATAATAAGGGAGGGATAGAGCAAAACGAAATGGTTGCAGAAAATAGAGGAACATAAACTTCGACGGTGTGCCAATCAGGGTCATCAGGAGGACAGTTGTCCTTATTAATATGTACATATCCTCAGGGGAATGGACAGGGTGGATGCTGAAAGGATGCTTCCTTCCCCTTATGAGAGAGAGACAAACAAGCAGGCTCTGTTTGACAAAAATGGAGAAGGGAGTTATCTTTCCTTCACTGGCCCAAACCTATGTTCCCTCAAAGCAATGCAATGCGAGAGGATTGCAAGGATTTGATGATGTTGTACATGGAAGTAGGGTTGTAAGGACTGAAGCTGGGAACAGAGATAGAGGGATCAGCAGGGGATTACAGAGATATGGAAGCTAGTGGTCTCTGATGGAAGTTCCACATAGAGGGATGTTTTGTGGAACTGCAGGACATTGCAGAGATTGGCAGGTTTGAAGGGGCTGGAGCGGTTTGCAGAGGCCTGGAAAAATGTCGTGACTGGAGGACACAGAGATGGTGATGGCTGTAGGAGATGCAACAATATGGATGGACTGGAGAAGCTGGAGGGGTTTACACATACAAGGAGAATTGTAGGAAAATGAGGATTTACAGAGATAGGGAGATTGGAGCATTCTCAGTAATTATTTGGTTGGAGCACTGTCCAGACTGGGGGAGGGTTCATCATAAGGGAGGGATAGAGCAAACGGAAATGGTTGCAGAAAATAGAGGAACATAAACTTCGACGCTGTGCCAATCAGGGTCATCAGGAGGACAGTTGTCCTTATTAATATGTACATATCCTCAGGGGAATGGACAGGGTGGATGCTGAAAGGATGCTTCCTTCCCCTTATGAGAGAGAGACAAACAAGCAGGCTCTGTTTGACAAAAATGGAGAAGGGAGTTATCTTTCCTTCACTGGCCCAAACCTATGTTCCCTCAAAGCAATGCAATGCGATAACAAAGAGCAAGGGGGTTTGGGATTGCAGGAGATACGAGACGAAGGCCTGGTTGGAAGGGCTGGAGGGAGTGAGAGAGAACGGAGGTGTTCAACAGCTGAAAGGGTTTACAGGGACTGGACACTGCCAGGAGAACATGACATGCTTACTCATTAGAGGGAGATAACGATATGGCACAAGGTCAAACACAGCAGCGGGATCCTAAGCTCCATACCTGTCATTTACTCAGGGAGCTGCTTTCACCCAGTCTGGTGCCAAGCCCCATATACAAACAGCATGAGGTTACTCAGCTGCTGGTGCTCAGGTCCCAGTGCACTGACCTCTGAACCATTCAGTGAGGTATTTACACAGTGAAACATTCTCCAGAAACACTGTGTCCGAGCCGACATAAACTGGTAAATTCAAACTCTCCCAAGCAAAGACCATCTACACTCAGATTCCCTTGTGATACGATCCTCTGAGTGACAGTCTGCAGACAACAACATAATCCACGAAACTCCATTGCATAGGTCAGGGTTAAAGGTAAAAATTTCATTCTCTCAAAACGGATACTCCCTAATTAATGCCTCTCATGAAACAGTCACTTTAAAAAAAATCTTTAAAAAATTCCAAATGATGATTTGACGAGGTGAGCTCTGGTCCGTCGTGTCGACCTGGAGATTACCAGTTGCAGGATAGTATTTTCTAACAGAGCAGCACTAGGTCAGTGTCAGGCACACAGACAGAATGGGCAAATAGATTGACATCTGAATCTCACATCTCCCAGCCTGGCAATCTGAAGGTGCGCTCACCCATTTTTGCAAAGATCTCCAGAATTAGGCCACCAAAATCGATCGAATGGTGGATCAAAAAAATTTGTTGTTCAAATTGCAACATCCTTTAGGATACACAATCCACTCTCGGTCCGACCGTACATTTAGATTAAATTACTTACAGTGTGGAAACAGGCCCTTCGGCCCAACAAGTCCACACCGACCCTCCGAAGAGCAACCCACCCAGACCCATTCCCCTACATTTACCCCTTCACCTAACACTACGGGCAATTTAGCATGACCAATTCACCTCACCTGCACATTTTGTTGGGATTGTGGAAGGAAACCGGTAGACACGGGGAAAATGTGCAAACTCCACACAGTCAGATACTAATAAAGGAGGTTACAACGCTAAGGAGGATTGTGGGGCTTGAAGAGGTTTCACTGTTTGAGTGTGGTAGGTACTGGAGGAATTTACCAAATAGGGAGGGTTTAAGACTAGAGGATTCCGCAGAAAACCTTTACAGGATCAAAAGCACGATTCTTGGCAGTATTCAAGAACAGAGGGATCTTGGGTCCACGTCCATAGATCCCTTAAATTGATAGGTTTGTTTAAAAAGCGTATGACGTATAGGCATTCATTAGCAGGACATTGAGTAGAAGAGCTGCAAGTCTATAGAGCCCTGGTTGGACCAGATTTGGAATATTGTCTTCAGTTCTGTTTGCCACAATATACAAAGGATGTGGAAGCTTTTGAAAGGCTGCAGAGGAGATATACCAGGATGTTGCCTGGACTGGAAGGTAAGCTATATGAAGGGATGGAAGGGGGTGCGAGGGCTTTTCTCATTGGAGCAAAGAAGCAAGAATCGTGATTTGATAGAGGTGCACAAGGTAATGAGAGGCATAGATAGATTGGATAGCCATCTTCTTCTCATGGCAGAAATGGCTATCGCAAGGGGACAGAATTTGAAGGGAATTGGAGGAAGGTTTAGGAGAGATGTCAGAGGTATTTGCTTTACACAGAGAGTGGTGGGTGCATGGAATACACTGTCAGCGGTGGTACTTGAGTCAGATACATTTGGGGCATTTAACCAACTCTGGATAGGCACATAGATGATAGGAAAGGGAAGAGTGTCTAGGTTAGTTTAATCTTAGAGTAGGATAAAAGGTCAGCAGAACGTCGATGGCTGAAGGGCCTGTTCCGTGTTGTACTGTTCTGTGTTATAAATAGAGAGGGTTACAATGACAGGAAGAGGTTTTGGAAAGCTGGAGTAGATGTGGTCTGAATAAAGATACACAAATAGGAAGGGTTGCTCTGATTGTCAGAGGTAACAGAGACAGCAATGGTCTGATCTGGAGCAGATGACCCAGACTGGGAGGGCTGTGGGGACTGCAGGTGGTTTCATAGGGAGCGCACAGAGCCACAGGAGGTTACAGAAATGTGGAGAGCTATAGGGCCTGCAGGGGTTCATAGGGATGGGGAGGTTGGAGAGGAGGGGGGGGTGGATGGAGCAGTTTACAGGGATAAGGATGTTGATAGGACATGGCTGGTTTGTACAGCCAAGGACTATTTAGGGAATGGAGCAGATTACAGAGATAATGTGTGTTGTATAGATTGGAAGAACAAACACACATATGGAGTCAAGTCGGGCGTAGTTTTGGGGGTGATTTCGACATGGAGGGTGTGGAATCGGGCAGATTTTCCTTGAGATAGGAACAGTAATTTTGGTTGGAGCCAGTTTCACAGATAAAGGAGCATTAGTAACCTCCTCCTGTTAGGTAAAAGTGGGAATGGTTGTAGGGGAGGGTGACATTTACATAGATATGGGTGTAAGAGCTGGAGAAGATTATAGAGATGGGTGAATGGATGGAGACATGGGAGGAGCTTATATTGACAGGGTATGTACTGGCGACAGGAGGATACACATAGATAGAGAGTCTCATAGGAACTGGATTGCGAGAGTCACAGGCATTGGAGCGGGTTCTACAGATTAGAATGCTGCAGGGACCTGAGAGGATTGGAGGGTCTTCACAGATTGATTGTGTCAATCAGTCTGGTGAGGTAAGTACGGTAGATATGTAAAGCTTAAATCCAATGTATACCATCTTCATTTTCCAGACCAGAACCTCAATATTACCCATCAGCCATGAATCCCTTAACCTGCCCGCTTTTCCCTTCACCCTAACAGGGACATACTTGCCCTGGATTCTTGAGATCACACTTTTAAAAGCCTCCCGTTTGCCAGTCATTCCATTTCCTTCAAACAGACTCACCCAGTTGATGGAGCATGATGTGGAGGAGCCGGTGTTGGGCTTGGATGGACAATGTTAAAAATCACACAATACCAGCTGACAGTCCAACACGTTTATTTGGAAGCACTAGGTTTCAGAGCACTGCTTCATCACGTGGTTGAGGAGCACAATCATAAGGCACAAAAGTGCTCTCTGACTGACAATTCAGTCACTTGCCTGACCTCGTTTTCTGAGGGGAGGTCCAGTGTTGCAGCCGCCTGAGTAGAGTTAGGCCTTGTTAGAGTTGTATCTTGATTTAGGAAACGTTCTTGGATGCATTTGACAAACTGCACTCCGTCCAAACCTTTTACTCTCTGGGTGATCCAGTCAATACTGAGAAAATTAAAGTCTCCAACCAATACTACTCTACTATTCCGACTGTTATCGCCAATTTCTCTACACATCTGCTCCTCTAGTTGCCGCTGGCTATTTGGGGGTCTATACTACAGTCCCAACAGAGTTACCACCGCTGTTGTGTTTCTAAGTTCTAACCATGTGCCCTCATTTGATGACTCTTTAAGGATATCCTCTCTAAGCACTGCTGTTATGCCCTCCCTTATCAAAAGGACAACTCCCTCTCCTCACTTACTTGTCCTTCTGTCACGCCTGTAGCTTCTGTATCCTGGAACACTGAGCTGCCAGTCCTGCCCTTCTCTCAGCCATGTTTTTGTTATGTCTGTAATATCCCAGTCCCCAGAGCAAATCCATGCTCTGAGCGCATCTGCCTTACCAGTCAGGCCTCATGCATTGAAATAAATGAACTTTAATCCAGAAATATTTTCCCTCCCTTGACTGTGTCCCTGGATAAACGGAATAGGAAACTTGCTCTTGATGACTCATGCATTTTCCCCGAATTTTCGATGGTCCCTTCTTATTCAGAGTCCCAACCTCCTGCCAAACTAGTTTATACATTCCATAGTAACACTAGCAAATCTTCCCCCAGGGATACTGGTGGCCCTCTGGTTCATGTCCAACCCATCCCCTTGTACAGGTTACCGCTATCCCAGAAGAGATCTGAATGGTCTAAGAACTGAAAACGCTGCCCCCTCCACCAACTCCTCAGCCACACTTCCACCGGTCTATCTTTCTATGTCTATCCTCACTGGCATGTGGCACTGGGTGTAATCTGGAGATCACTAACCTTGAGGTCCTTCTTTTCAACTCCTTACCTAACACCTGATATTCATTTCACAGGACCCCATCCCTTTGTCTACCTCTGTCATGTGGACCGATGTGCACAATGACCTCTGGCTGTTCACCCTCCCCCTTCAGAATGTTCAGTAACCGCTCAGAGCCATCCTTGAATCTGGTACCTGGGAGGCAGCACACCATCCTGATGTCACTTCTGCAGCCGCACAGTCTCCTGTCTGTCCCCCTCACAGCTGAGTCTCCTGTCAGTATCACGATCATTAGAGAGGATATGGCAAACAGAGACTGGGAGGATTATCTGCAGTTGGGTCTGTATTAGGGAAGTGACAGTATGTTAAAGTGACACAGTAAGAATTCAGGGCCAGTGTGTTCCTGACGAGTGAATAGTAAAGGCAGCAAGTACAGGAAATACTAATCAAGCGATATCGTGTGTTGATAAAGAAAATACGATTTAATAAAAACAAGTGAAGCCATTCACAAGCATAGAGTGTGCAAGGGGGTCCTTTGAAATGAGGGACACACAATGGCCATGAAATATCCTTGTCAGATACTATTAAGGAAAAGCCACAATGAACTATAACAATATAGTTGGAATAAGAGGTTAACTGAGGAAAGTGTGGAGCCTGTTAGAAACCAAACGGCCAATCTGTGCATGGAGCCAGAGAAAGTAGGTGAGGTCTTCAATGAATACTTCCCATTTGCATTCACACAGGAGAAAGGCATTGTAGCCAGTGATTTCAGTCGGGATGGTGAGGTTCTGTAACATATTAAGATCAATAAGGAGGAGGCATTAAATATTTTCACAGGTATAAAGGTGGAGAAATCCCCAGTGCCCAATAGAATGTATCCCAGGCTGCTATGGAATGTACAAAAGGAGATTGCTGGGTGCCTGGCGGATATATTTAATAGTTTGCTGGCCACAGGTGAAGTGCCGAATGACTGGAGGATCGCGAATGTGTTTCCTTTGTTCAAGAAGAGCAGCAGGGATAGGCCAGGTAATTACAGAGCAGATAGTCTGACAGCAGGGAGAGGGAAATTATTGGATACCACTCTGAAGATGAATGAAAAGGATCAACTCGGATTAGTCATAACGGATTTGGTAAAGGAAGATACTGTATGAGGAATTCAGTTTAATTTTTTGAAATCGTGTCTAAAAATACTGAAGAAGGCAGTGCAGATGATTGTGATTTACATGGAGTTCATTAAGGCCTTTGACAAGGTCCCACATGGAAGACTGGTCCAAAAGGAAAGAGCCCTTGGATCCAAGGCAAGTTGGTAATTTGGATACAAAATTGTGGATAGTCTTCTTTGTGTTTGAAACTCATTCACCAGTGAGTGTGCCACAGGGATCTGTGCAGGAACCGTCGTTGGTTATTCAGTGGAATAATAACTCTGTTGTGAAAGCAGAAGATATCATTAGTCGGTTTGCAGATGACATGAAAGCTGGAGATGTTGTTTACAGTGAGGATGATAGTCTCTATCTACAGTCTGATAACGTTAAGACGATAATCTGAGCAGAGTTTAGTTCTGATCAACGTGAGGTAATAGCCTGTGGGAGGTATGATAAGCGAAGGACAGACATAATGAATGGTTGGTCGCTGCGGAGTACTGAGGAATACAGGGACCTGAGTGGACAATCCAAATATGCCTGAAGGTGTCTGCACAGATGGACCGGATGGGGAAGGCACCTGAACTGGGAGTGGAAGGGGGGCCCATATCCTGGTGTGGCGAATTGTTAGAGCTGCTTGAGAGAATATAAACTAGTCTGGCAGGGTGTTGCACCTTAAACAGTCGTAAGGTCAGAAAGAAGATTAAGGCTGGTACACAAGTTAAAGAGAGCAATTTCAACAGATAAGGTAGGCAAGAACATAGCAGGGAATGGGGGAAAACTGATGATTAAACTGCATTTATTTCAATGCAAGGGGCCTGAAAGCTAAGGAAGATGAACTGAGGGCATGGATTGGACCATGAGACTGGGATATTATAGTTATTACAGAAACACAGCTGAGGGAGGGGAAGGACTGGCAGCTCATTGTTTCAAGGTAGACAGATTGCAGGAAGCATCGAAGAGTAGGCAAGAGAGGACGTGTGTTGGTGTGTCTTGATTGCATGAATTATCACAGAGTACTTAGAGTGATATTCCTGTGGGTTTGCCCAGTGAAGCTATGTTAATGGAACTGACAAATAAGAATGGGTCATCACTATGATACGAGTGTCCTACTGACCCCGAATAATCCGTGGTAGACTGAGGAACAAATATGTAGAGAGATCTCAAATATCAATCATAATAATAGGGCTGTTATGGTTGGGGTTTTTAAACTTTCCAAACCCAAACTGGGACTGCAAGTGTTCAGCATTT
>NC_057717.1:3456530-3474108 GCF_004010195.1 Chiloscyllium plagiosum | reverse complement strand
CTCTCACTCTCACCGTCCTGCTGTCGCTGTCTCGCTCCCACAATTCACTCTCTACCCCATTTTCCCTTCCTCTCACAACTCACACCAACACTCCCCCCCCCCCCACCACATATAGCCTCACCACCAAACCTCCCCGTCTCTGGGTCGGAGGGAGAGGGAAGGATCAGGGAGACAGAGTGTGTCAGAGAGAGAGGTAGGGAGGGACAGGAGGGAGAGAGATTCAGTCAGAGAGCAACCTCAGAGTTACTGCTTCACTATCAATCTGACCCCCCTCACACTTACTGTGTCACTATCAGCCTGACCCCCACAAACTAACTGTGTCACTATCACCCTGACCCCCACACGCTTACTGCATCAATATCATCCTGCACCTCCTCACACTTACTGCGTCACTATCACACCCTGCCCCTCACACTGACTGCGTCACTATCACCCTGACCCCCTCACACTGACTGCATCACTATCACCCTAACACCCCTACACTTATTGTGTCACTATCAGCCTTACCCCCCTCACACTTACTGCGTCACAGTCAACCTGGCCCCCTCACACTTACTGCGTCACTATCACACTGACCTCCTCACACTTACTGCTTCACTATCACCCTGACCCCCTCACACTTATACTTAATCCACAATAGTGATAAGGGGAAAGATGATGTGAATATCTAGATTCTGGACAACAGCCCCACTGCAATGAGAAAAGACAACGGTTTTCCTCCTTTCTCTGGGAAGGATTACTGGAAGGAGCTGCACATCTAACATCGCATTTTTGAAAGGCTATTCAGCTTAATAAAACTGCATAGAGCAGCTCCTCCCTTTTTCTGGGGCTCCAACCAGGACAAATCTGTTTTGGTCTTTTCCTTCATGCTTGTCCTCGCAGTTTGAGGAGTGGCACCTGGTGCTGTGCACGCATCTCCTCCTCCTCCATGTACTTGTTGCACCATCTCCATGGTGAATATAGAGAAACTGGCTTGTCCCCCTGAGAAGGGCATGCTCAAATAATACTGGACAGTGAAAGACAGGAAGACAAACAGTGAAGAGTGAAGAGCGCTGCTTCCCCTGACTCAAGTAAAACTTGTTCTGTAATCCACGAAAACACCGGACTGAGTGCAGACAACAGCAACACTGAAAAGTAGTTGGAGTATCATCAGACATGCGGCATCACAACTGATCCCATCAAACTATCCCAATATTTATCAGGATTAGGAAATATTGGCTGTCATTTCATCGTCTGTGAAACACTTTAAGACCGGTGAAGTCCCTCATACTGATAATTTTCTGTTCAGGACACCAGTCACTAATTTGCTGCCAGGTTCTGATAAATAACCTTAAACACAACAGGAGGTGCACATGCAGAGAATAAGGGTGCTATCGTTACAACAACATCAGAAAACGAAGAGGCTATTTAGCTTCTTTAGCGTATTCCACCATTCACCCAAATCATGGTAATCTTCAAAATCATGAAAAATCCCTGTCTTTGTCCCATAATCCTTTAGCATTTTCATTCAAAATCTACCAATCTCAGATTTAAAATTTGCAAATGAATTCCAATCAGTCGCTCTTTGTAGAACTTTATCAAACGTTATCTATTTCTGATTATAAACGTGTTTCCCAATATAACACTTCAATGTTATGACTCTAACACTTTATCTCTTTAATCTTTCTTCTTAAGTTAAGCCTTGGAATCCAAGTATTACTTCAGTAAATCTACGCTGCACTTCCAGTCAGAGTGATACTCTTCTTAAGCCAAGGTGCCCAGCCCTGACAGCTTGGTCTAACTAGGTTCTGATTTGCTGAAGCATGACTTCTAATCATTTGTTTTCTAGTCTTCTGTAGAGGTCAATGTCAACATTCCACTGGCCCCTTGATCCCTTTTCTGAACCTGTTTGTGACATTTTCATGAACTATACAGCTGGATCAATCCCACCAAGTTTCTTTGGACTCCACTCTCTCTCTATTTTCACAATCAAGAAATATCCTATTTTGATCCAACCTCTCACTTGCCGACGCAAACTCATCTGTCGTTGATTTTCTTTTTCTCATTTACTGACTATCAATATTGCTTTCTAAAGCTATGCTTCCATCTACCTATACTTGGAATCGCAGTAATCTGTAGAGTGGCCCCAAATTTTGAATGTGCCTTTCCTTTCATTTTGAATAGCGAATAATAGGGCTCCAACATTGATCCTTGCAGGATATCACTAAGCATATCCTTCCAATTAGAATACCTCTTATTATCTACACAAATGTCTCTTGTTCAAATGAAATTCCTCTGCAAAGACCTCTTTTGCATCTTATTACCACCTTTAATGGACAGTAGAATGGAGCAAATTCAGGGACATTCTTAGCAGTCAAATTGAGTTTGTGTTTACCTGATTGGGTGAGCAAGGAATTCAAGTAAATATTAATCTTTGTCTTCAGTACATGGTAACTCGATCACAAAGAATAACAATGTGAAATATTTATTCTTCTTCAAGATTTATAAACTCTGGGCACATTGTTACCGAGTGGTACTCGCATTTGTTTTGCAAAAACACAAGACCCGCCCAACTATTGGCTTACACACGTTACACTGTACGATCCTTGTCCTCTCAATCTGAATCTCATGGCAACATACTTCGACCATTCGAACATGGAGAGGTGCAACTATTCCAAGCACTGAGATCCCACTAATTGACACCACCACTCACCCGAATCCATAGGTGAAGCCGATTGGTCCCGCACTATGTCCTCATCTGAATCATCCTGCCGGCTGCGTTTCTTCCCCATATTAAAGCGGTGATGGCTCTCTGATGGCAGAAGGAACGGAAGGATTTCTCTTCAATCTCATCTTTAGTCATTGACTCATCGAACTTAAGGGAGTACTCAGTGGTAACAGAAGCAGAGTCTGGAGAGACAATAAATGATTGACATTGTTCTTTGTTATTTTGCATTGCTCACTGAAAGGTTGATAACTTGAACTTGTAGTTAAGGTCTGAGCTAGAATCCTTGGGTTAATTATCTGCTCAAGGAGCCGTGTGGGGTTACAATGATTGATTCAACACAACTTTGATATTGAATCACACATTGTTTAAGTTTCCTTATGCACAACCACAGATCCAAAAAAAACACAAGGAACTTGGATTGAATAGCTTAAGCACATGACTGAATAAAGGAATCTTGAACTCAAATCAGTGCAAGACATGTGCCCATTTGACCCACATATCCTTTGGGCAGGGAAGGAGTGCTAACGTAGCAATAGATTTGATTGATTCGAATCATCTAACTGAAGAGACACATTTCCCCGTTTCAGTCATGAGATCAGTGGAAGGACAAAACATAATTTCTAGTTAAAGAATTCACCTTTGTCACCAGGTAATGAAGGCACACTGTATCTGTGGATCGAGTCGTTGGCCACTGTTTGAACCACCTCCTCAATAGAGCTATTTCCCTTTTGTGTGGCCAGAGGTTCTGCTTTTCTCCAAGAATGGTAAGGGTGAGCTGTCTTGTTTACTGCTGTCGCTGCTGCTACTATAGAAATGTCACAGATCAACACAGATGCATAGTTTCCGGTCAGAAAAACAGGTTCTCAGTATTTGTGATTTACACAGGCCTCCTTCCCAACCTAAACCCATCAACATAGTTTTTTTCGATTTCTTGTATTCCAAGCTCCTCCTTGAATTCTTCTGTTATTTGCTTCAATTATTCCTAATGAGGTAAGTTCTACATTCAAACTCCTTTCTGGATAAAGACTTTGTCGCCCTCTGAAAATTCCCCGTTGGATTTAATAATGACTACAATTATATCCCCAGTTCCAATGGATAGTGTCATTCACAAGCAGAAACATCTTTTCTATGTCTACCCTATCAAACTCCTATGTAAATGGACCATGTCACTTTTTTGTTTTCAACGAGACAGGACTGCCCAGTCTTATTTGATGAATTCAAATTCAGTTTTGATATAAGTCCAGTAATTATTCTTTATCTTCCCTACGGCCTCTACGTCTATATTGCAATATGAAGATAAGAACTGTTTGCAGTGCTCCAAGGGTGATCTGTCCATGGTCTAACACCTAACATTCTGTCGCCCGCGAAATAAACCCATAATCTACTTTTCTATCTAGCCTCACAAACTGTTGTCATTTGCTGCTAGTGCCTCATTCCTTTCTCCAGATCCCTCTGCCCTATTTAAGGACATATTTCCGAAGAGGAAGTGGTCTCTTTATTCTTTTGACCACTGTGTACTACCTCACACTTGGGTGGAGGTTAATCTTCCACAGCTTTGACTGCAAAATTCCCTTTTACATATCTTCCCTACAGTAAGTCTTCCTAAAACTAAAACTCCAATGTATTGATGTACTTCATCTCGTCAACTATTGCTTATTTGAAAAGCACTAACTGCCCAGCTCAGTTTTGAACAAACATCCTCTGCCACAGTTATTAAAATGTCACAAGCTGAACTACAACCACTATTTGCATTCATATTCATTGGAGCCCAAAAATGAGAGGTGGTATAATTGACGTCTATAAAATGATCAAGGGATTGACCAAGTAGATGCAGAGAAGATGATCAATCTAAAATGAGGAGTCGTAAATTTAGGGGAAGTTGGAGGAATTACTTCTCTCAGAGGATGGTGAATCTGTGGAATTCACTACCTCAGAACAATGTGGATTCAAATGGAGGAATCAAGAGGAATGGACTGATGCAAAGGGTTTAATGGGCATGGTATTGGAAAAACTATGGTGAGATTTGTTGAGTTGAGCAACAATATCTCTACTATAGTGTTAGCAGACCAGCTGGGCCCAGCACAGAGAAAAGGCCGTAATGTCTCCTTTGCAGCATCTTTCCCCACCTATCCATTTTAGCCTCTATTCTATTCCCTCCTCCCTAGCTTTCAGCCTGAAGCTCCTTCACCAAAAACTTTGCAGCCTCTTTCTCCAAACCCACCATTGCCGAATCCCCCACCATCAACATTCTGGGGATTTACTATTGACTAGAAATTGAAGTGGAATAGCCATATAACTATGGTAAGTAAACCACCCCCGAATCTCTGAAGCCTGTCCTCCACCTACAAGATACAACTCAGGAGTGCAATAGAATATTCGCTACTTGGCTAGGTTTGGGTGCAGCTCCAAGAACACTTCAGGAGCTTGACAGCATCTTGAAAAAGCAGACTGCTTGATTGGCACCGTATTCACTCCCTCCTCCACTGATGCCCACAGCAGCACTATGTACCATCTACAAGATACATTCCATCAATTCATAATACTTCAATAGCATCTTCCAAACCTGTGACCAGTACCAACTAAAAGGAAAAGGGGCGCAGATTCCTGGGAATACTAGCTCCTGCAGGTTCCTTGCAAGCCACTACCATCTGGAGTTGAAAATCGTTCAACAGTCCTGAAGTGTTATTGAGCCAAAATTCTGGAACTCCCTCCCAACAGCACTATCAATAGGCCTACAACCCACACGGACTGCAGTGATTCAAAAAGGGAGCTCACAACCACCTTTTCAAGGGCATTAGAATGAGGTAATAAATGTTCGCACAGCCAGTCAACCCCACATTCCTTAATTAAATTAATTCCTTAACGCCTCCTCCTTTCTTCCACAACATCCCCATCCATAGACAGATGCGCTGCGCAAACACAAGTCCTTGAGCAGCATGTAGCAACCCACAAGGAGGCCCGAGCCACATTCAGGAATTTCTTGAGGCCCTGAGCCGTGGTCAGAAAGGGATGGTCCTGAACGAACAATAATCCCCAGCGATTCACACACCGTAGTCAACAGTAAAACTACCAATTACCAACTTCCTCACAAAGAGATTGGTTGGGATACGGGATGAACGTGCAGAGAAAGTGGTAGGTGCAAGTACAGTTACAACATTTAAAATACATTCGGAAAGGTATGTGAATAGGAAAGGTTGAGAAAGATGGTCCAAATGCAGGCAAACTGCATTAGCATAGTTTAGGAAATTTGGTTGGCATGGACGAGTTGGTCCGAAGGGTTCATTTCCATGTTGTACGGCTATGATTGTATTCTTTTCAGCCACAGTGGTATCTTGCAATTGTCCAAAACTATGGTGTAATTGAACAAGTCAATGGAGGCTTTTGACACCAGGGCCACAGTACTCTGTAGGTAAGGCGTTGAGTAGTATCTGCAATTTAGTGGGCATTCATAAAGAAAATAATGAAGAAACATATAAGGAAATTACTGCAGCTGGTGGAATCTGTATTGAAAACAACAAATATTGGAGCTCACAGCAGGTCATAAAGCATCCATGGAGACCAAGCAAGCTAACGGTGAGTGTCGATGACTCGATCAGAGCTCTGATGAAGAGTCATCTGGACTCAAAATACTCTCTCCATCGATTTTTAAAAAGACTGTTATGGGATGAGGGTGTCATTCGCTCGGCAGCATTCATTGCTCATCCCTAATTGACCAATGGGGAGTGAAGAGATAAGCTCATTGCTGTGTGTCTGGGTATGTGTAGGACCAAATAGGTAAGGATGGTAGCTTCTTAACACATGCATGTTAGTAAACCAGATTCATTTTCCGAAACTCGGCAAAGGATTCATGGTCATGAGAATCTTAATTTCAGATATTCACTGAATTCCAATTCCACCATTTCCTGTGGCACGATTCGACCCTGGTTCTCCAGAATGCTACCTGTATCTTTGGATTAATAATATGGCAATAATACCACTCGGCCATCGGCTCCCTACAGTGATCTTCAGTATATGTTGTTTTCAGTTCTCATGATATATGTTATGCATTGAGTTTGTACTCTGTAATAGCATTCACAGTGAGCACAAAACGACCGGCTCCAGTCATGATGTTTGAGTCTGGAGGACTCAGACAGACTGGCTAATGAAGCGGAGATACGCATTTTAGTATCTGGCAGTTTCTCCGCAGGTCCAGCTGGCGTTGGGCTGCTCTCATTCCTTCAGCGATGAAACAAACAAAGAAAAGACAGCCGATACTCCCCATTAAGTCTCGAAATTCAATTGCACCGCAGCCATAGTAAGTTACTTTAATTCAAAAATGTTTCAGTGGAAGACATTTCATCAAGGTCACCACCTCCTGTCTCAGATAAATGGGAAATGGGATCAATTCTGCAGCGCCTACTGTCCCAGTGGAAAAGGCCCCTGGTTTAAGCTCTTGAACAGGTTATCAGCTAATCTGAGTTTTCAAACTTGTTCTTTGACAGATTGCAGCAGGTTTTGCACAAGGGGGCATGCAGACAGGAAAAACTTTAGTTATATTCAACACAAGAAAAAGCAATTCAGTTTAAATGAAAAAGATTAATTGAGATCAGGCCTCAGGTCAGGATACAAAACAGTCAAGTTTGGAATTTGCAGAAAGTAACAAGATTGTCCATTCAGTTACTGAAGTTTGTCTCATATTGTTTTCCTAACCAACCTATTTCGACGCATTATGACACCTTTGGAGCAGGTGGGACTGATCCAGGCCTTCTGGCTCAAAGTTGGAGACACCTACCACAGCATCACAAGAGCACTTTGTTTTAGGCTGAGTAACTAGTGGGTTAATTTGCCCAATTATCTTACTAATCCAGAAGATACTGTTACCATCCTAAAGATCGGAAATAAGCCAGGTACTAATGTGATGAAGGGAGAAAGTGAGGACTGAAGACCCTGGAGATCAGAGCTGAAAAATGTGTTGCTGGAAAAGCACAGCAGGTCAGGCAGCATCCAAGGAACAGGAGAATCGACGTTTCGGGCATAAGCCCTTTTTCAGGAATGAGGAAAGTGTGCCAAGCAGGCAAAGATAAAAGGTTGGGAGGAGGAACTTGGGGGAGGGGCGTTGGGAGTGCGATAGGTGGAAGGAGGTTAAGGTGATGGTGATAGGCCGGAGAGGGGGTGGGGGACGGAGAGGTCGAAAAGAAGATTGCAGGTCAAGAATGCGGTGCTGAGTCCGAGGGTTGGGACTGTGAAAGGTGGGGGGAGGGGAAATGAGGAAACTGGAGAAATCTGTATTCATCCCTTGTGGTTGGAGTGTTCCTAGGCGGAAGATGAGGCATTCTTCCTCCAGGCGTCGTGTTCCCATGGTCTGGCGATGGAAGAGGCCAAGGACCTGCATGTCCTTGGCGGAGTGGGAGGGGGAGTTATAGTGTTCAGCTACGGGGCGGTTGGGTTGGTTGGTGCGGGTGTCCCAGAGGTGTTCTCTGAAACGTTCCGAAAGTAGGCGGCCTGTCTCCCCAATGTTGAGGAGGCCACATTGGGCGCAGCGGATGCAATAAATGATGTGCGAGGAGGTGCAGGTGAATTTGTGGTGGATATGGAAGGATCCATTGTGGCCTTGGAAGGAAGGGAGGGGAGAGGTGAGAGCGCAAGTTTTGCATTTCTTCCGGTTGTAGGGAAAGTGCCGGGTGTGGAGGTTGGGTTGGTGGGGGTGTGGACCTGACGAGGGAGTCGCAGAGGGAATGGTCTTTCTGGAACGCTGAAAGGGGAGGGGAGGGAAATATATCCTTGGTGGTGGGGTTCGTTTGGATGTGGCGGAAATGACAAAGGATGATACGATGTATCTGGAGGTTGAGGGGGGGGGTGCTAGATGAGGATCAGTGGGGTTCTGTCCTGGTAGCGATTGGAGGGGCGGGATTCAAGGGCGGAGGAGTGGGAAGTGGAGGAGATGCGGTGGAGAGCATCGTCAACCACGTCTGAGGGGAAATTGCGGTCTTTGAAGAAAGAGGGCATCTGGGTTGTTCAGTCAGTGCCCCCTTTCTCTGGTAGAGCGTCTTTGGGATCATAGCAGCTAATGCTTCTCTGCTTCACCTCTGGCCCCCCTCATGATCACTTTGTCAATATCTAGCTTCCTCAGTCTCGAACCATGGATGTATTTTTGTTCTGTTTAGTACTGTACTATTACTGTTATAGACCCTTTGTAAATGAGTTTTTCACTGCGGCACAGCCCCTGACCGTGTGCTGCTCTATTATCAGATTTTTTCTAGAATATCTTTGATAGTCAAGAATTCTTTTTTCCAATAAGCCAGCGTATTTTCCTTCCTTTTCTGACTATCAAATTCTGCACCATTTTCATTCACTGTAACCCATTTTTCAACCCTGAAACATCAACTGTGTTTCTCCTTCCACAGATACCAGATTAATGACAAAGCCCTGTTGACTGTGGAGAAGGTGATGATTATCTTTCTTGCACAGCGGCACTTTGTGTGGTGAAGGTGCCCCTACAATGTGGTTGGGTAAGAGATATTACAGAGTAGTTTTATTGCCATGCTTGTAATTTTACAAAAATATTATTGAGAACTTTAGATATAAGGCCAGAGATGAAAATATTAGGTCAGCTGACCAAAAGCATTGCCAAAAGGCAGGTTTTGAGGGATGTCTTAAAGGTGGAAAGCAGACCTGTGAGGTTTTGTCTGCAAATTCCAGACTATGTTGCTTTAGAAACTGTAGAATCAGCCACACAGTTGAAGTAATGAATTAACAAATCGTTGGGAGTCTCGAAGAAAATGGGTTGTCCAGGTTTGAAAGGATATGAGGTGCAGGGAGCTAGGGATGATCACAGGCAGGAATTAAATCAAGAGTGAGTTTTTAAAATTGCTGTTGCTTATGAAGAGGAGCCTTTTGACAGATGAACATGTTTGGGGAGAAGTGAGCACGTAGGCGACAGAGTTTTCAATTTTTCTTGAGATTACAGGGAGATTGAATTTGGGAGGCTGGCCAGGAGTATGTTTGGATAATTAAGTCTGGAGATAACACACGATGGATGAGAATTTCAGTATAGGAGCTGAGATGAGGGTGGAATCAGCTAGAAATAGTGGTGTTGGAGTGGGACTGGGCTGTCACTGTCACCTCATCTCTGGGATTCAGCTGGTTGCCAGGTTGTGAATCAGGGCGGTAACACAATCGGGAGCTGAGTGGCCCTGGAGGAGCCTAAAATGAGTGTCGCTCAGCTGGCTGTTGCTGAGCAGCTGCTGCTTGGTAGCCCTATTAATGACATCTTCCAGCATTTTACTGCTGATCGAGTGTGGACTGACAGAGGGAAATTGGCTGGGTTGGATTTGCCCTGTGTTTTTGTGGCTTAGTGGGTGGAAAGTTCTGGAGCAAAAGCCATCAGTCGTCTTGCCAGAATTTTAGCAGGACCCATAGCCTTTTCACTACTTAACCATTTCTTGATATTATTCGAACTAATTCGAACTGGCTTAAAGCTCACATTCTGTGACGTTAGGAACCACTGGAGAAGGCTGAGATGGATCATCTCACTTTGCATCTGGCTGAAAACTGCTGCAAATTCTGACATCTTATCTTTTGCATGGATGTGTGAAACCTCTCCATCAGTAAGGGTGGGGATATCTGTGATGCTTCCTGCAACTAGTTGTTTAATTCTCCATTACCATTCACAACTGGGTGTGCCAGAACTGCGAGCTCCGATCTGATCCATTGGATGTAGGATCACTTAGCTCTTGCTTGCTGCTGTTTGATATGCAGATAGTCCTGCTTGGTAGCTTCCCCAGGTTGGCACTTCATTTTTAGGTATGGCTGGTGCTGCTCATGGCATGCCCTCCTTTTCTGTCCATTGTAACGGATGAGTGTGGGATTTACAAACCCATGAGATTACAGATTGTGCTGGAGTACAGTTCTGCTGCTGTTGATGTCCCACAGTGACTCAGAGATATCCAGTTTGACTTCCTACATCTGTCCCATTTAACACAATGTTCCACTCAACACAATGGAGGGTACTCTCAACTTCAAGGCGAGTCTTTGTCAGCAAAAGGACTGTGTGATGGTCGCTCTTACTGGTATTGTCATGCACAGCTGCATTTGCAGCAGATAGATTCGCAATGATAAATCAAGTATGTTTTTCCCTCTTGCTGGTTCACTTACCGCCTGCTGCAAACCCAGTTGAGCAGCTATGTACTTGAGTACCCAACCAGCTCAGTAGGTAATCCTGTTGCTGAGCTACTCTTGGTGGAGTGCATTGAAATCCTGTACGCAGAGTTCACTTGACACCATTTTATTGCGTCAGTGCTTGCTCCAAGTTCAACATGGAGGAGCACTGATTCATAAGCCGAGGGAGCACGGTACGTGGTAATCAGCAGGAGCCATGAGACTTCCTGGTGTCCAAAGTCAATGCTGAGGACTCCAAGGGCAAATGGTTCCTGTGTGTATACTACTGTGCCATCACCTCTGCCTGGTCTGCCCTGCTAGTGGGACAGGACATATCCAGAGATCTCAGGAGAAAGTGAAGACTGCAGCTGCTCGAGATTAGAGTCGCGAGTGTGGTACTGGAAAAGCACAGCAGGTCGGACTGATGAAGGGCTTATCCTTGAAACGTCGATTCTCCTGCTCCTCGGATGCTGCCTGACCTGTTGTGCTTTTCCATCACCACACTCTCGATATCTAGGGATGGTGATGGTGGTGTCTGGTCATTGTCTGTAAGGGATGATTCCGTGAGTATGACTATGTCAGGCTCTTCCTTGACTAGTCTGTGAGACAGCTCTCCATTTTTTTGCACCAAAAACCAGATACTAGTCTGGAGGGTGTGCACCGTCGAGAGGGCTAATTCTGTGGTTATATTTTCTGATGCCATGTTAGATGCCGAGTGGTCCATCCAGTTTCATTCCTTTGTTGAGAATTTGCATTGATTAATACAGTGAGTAGCTTTTTGGGCCACTGTCAGGTTGGCACGAATGTTTCCACTATTATCAATGGTTCTATGGAGATCAGGAGATTCCTAATTCCAGTTATTTTTTCTTGAATTCAGATTCCACCATCTGCCGAGCTGGGAGTCGAACCAGCACATCAGTTGTACATTTTAATATTCTGGGTAAAAGTTAAATACATCAGATTTGTTCCCTCACTTCAGATATCACTAATCCAGGTTTTTTTTTAATACACTGTCGATCATCCTGGCTCCTCCATCCTTCCCTCCAACAACAAGAGATTGGAGCACATTGAGTTTCTCTGTCAATAAGATTGAGACAATCCGATCTGCTGCCTCTGCTGCTTCTCTACCTCCCACTAGCCCAAACTGACTCACGTGGTGTTCCTGGCTTTTGTCCCAAAGTTACATCTTTCTCCAGTCTCTTGTCAAGCGTTATCAGAGCTTATCTTGATGCTTTACCTTAGTCTCTCTAAATTACAGACATCACAACTCTGTTTCCTTCTCATCCTCGTCACTTCCCCTCGCCAATTCACAGACATTGTTCATTGTTCTGTCTGTCTGTCTTTTTCTGGTTATGTCCTTCTCAGCCATTCTGCTGAAAACTAATATTTGACCTCACCGTTGTTGGAAAATCCTGCTCCATCTCCACTCTCCCGTTCCTTTCTGAATTCATTGCATTTGGTGTACCTCTATCCTTGTCCCCTCCTACATACTGCCAGAAGGTGACATCATCCAAAAGCACGGTATTAGGTTTCACACGTACACTGACAATACCCAGCTCTACCTCCCCATCATCCCTCTTCATTGCTCCACTGTTACTCAGTTATCAAACTGCTTACCTCGCTTCCAGTACTCGATTAGCAGAAATTTCCTCCAAAGAAACATTGTAATGGTTAAACTCATTGCCTTCAGGTGCTATGACAAATACCTTTCCCTTACTGCTGAGCCCCTCCCTCGCACTGGGAAATGCCTGAGGAAGCACTACACTCTTCATAATATTGCTGTCATATCTGACCCCAAGGTGACATTCTGATCAGATACCTACGCAATCACAAACACCAGGAATTCCAGTCTCTAAAATGTTGCTTGTCTCCACCTCACCCCAGCTCCATTTCTACTGAAACCCATTATCCGGGTATGTGTTGCTTTAAACTTGACAAATCTGAAGCAGAACCTTTGATTCCATGACTGGCACAGAATCTGGTTCAAGACTCCCTTCTCAGTATTTACCCTCAGACACAATCTCACAGTATTTATTCTGTCAAACCCCTTAGGAATCCCATATGTTTCAATGAGATCACCTCTCATTCTCCAGACTCCAGTGAGTAGAGTCTCAACCTGTTCAGCCTTTGCTTAAAAGATCATTCCTGCAAACCAGGGATCATCTCAGTGAATCTTCCCTGAAATGCCTCCAATAAAGTGACATTTCTTTATATAAAGGGACCAAAACTGCTCCCATTACTCCAGATATGGTGGTCTCACCAACATTTCCTCACGTTACTCTCAGGTATATACTCCAAACTCTCATACTGAAAACCCTTGAAACAAAACATTCCATTCCCCCTTCTGATTCCCTGGTGTATCTGTGTGCTCGCTTTCTGTGTTTCCTGCACAATTACCCCCGGTCCCTTTGTGATGCAGCTTTCTACAGTTTCCACCAAGTGAACAGTTCTAGGTTCTTTTATTATCTCCTTCAAAATGAACAACTTGCCATTTTCCCAAATTATACTCCATATGGCAACCTGTTGCCTGTTTTTCCATTGCATCTCTCTCTCTCTCTTCACGGTCCTCTTCGAGCTTTACAGGAGATTCTCCCCCTCCACCCACAATTCTTCTAAACGTTTCCTGGGAGCACTGGGCAGTGGGAAGCATGCAGAGTTGCTCTGTTTTTAGTGATACTTTGTGGAGTGTCTGGGATGAGCTTGCTTCCCATTGGTCAGAATGGAGACAACTTGCCCATCAAGCTGCACTCGCCTTTCACACCCCATGACTTATTGATGAGGCACAGCGGCAGCACGGAAGGAAAGAAAAGGGAGCAAATCCTGCTCTCCACATCTCACTGACTCTTGGAACATTCTGTCCTGTGTATCAAAGATCTGCCCTGTTCACTCAAATGAAGTCCCAAGGTGGAAACTCATAGAAACCCACATAGATTTCCCCCTGAATTGGTCTCCACAAGGGGTAATGTGTACAATCATCCTGGGCAAGGAGGAGGGGATAGTGTGAGTTTCTAACCTGAACTGACAATGAGGGATTTTATCAACTTGTACTACAGGATATTATAGGTGGGCGTTCAGATGGTAATCTTCAGTAATTGTAACGCCAACCCCTGACAGAATTACTCAACTCATCAGGACCTGGATATTAGCATTGTGTGTGAGTATTGTATTCCATCTGAAACCCATTTGCTGTATAAAAGTTCTCTTTTGAATCTCCCCAACTCTTCAATGTGTGTCCTGTAATCATTGTATAATGAGCTGATGGGTGTAAGGTTCATTATTATAACGTGTAAAGTTTGTAAACCCCTCTGTCACAGCTCCCCTCGATTTCCTCTGCTACTAGGAGAACAGTCACAGTTTCCCCAAACCCCTGATTCCCCAATGTCTGTTTGCTCTCCATAAGGCACACATCCGGATTGTTTTGGAACATTCTCCACTCGCCTGCATCAGTGTAGCACCCAACAATATTAAAGAAAGTGAACATCCTCCAGGACAAAGCACTGTGCCTGAGTGGTGTTCCATCCATCACCTTCAGCATTCCCTCTTGTCCCCCACCACCCCCACCCCGCACCTCACCCCCACACCGGTCACACTTGTATCACTGTGCAAAAGGTAAAGTCAGCATTGTTCTACCAGACCATTAGGGGTCTCTCATTAGGGAGAGACGGCTGGTGGTGGTTTAACCTGAAGGTTACCACAACCCAGACAAGAGGAGAGGTTGAGAAGGAGAGTCCATCTATTGTAGATTGACATTCTGTATGTATCAACAACACCTATATCATACCAATGAATAATGTTAAAAAAATCCAAAACACTCTACTAAAATCCCCCATTCCTTGAACTACCTGGAAAATCTCCTGTGCCCCCTCTCAGGGACCTTGCCATACTTCCCAATGTGTGGACGATCTCTGCTTTGCACAGAATCAGCTGTTCTGTGTTCCTGTGGGTGATGTCATCATCGAGCAACAGATGCACTAAACCTCACTTTCTCTGAGGGTGGGAGACTCAGAAGTCCCAATAACATTTAAGACATATTTCGGTGCACACTTGCTATGCCAAGACAGCGAACGCGATGGACCAAGTATTGGAAAATGGATTAGGGTAGTTAGGAGGTAGTTTTGTTTACTGGCACAGACTGAATGGCCCACAGAGCCTTTTTTCTGTGCTGTAAACCTCTGGACACTTAATATAGGAATATGGCAGGCCACGTTTGAAACCAGGTCAGAAAAGGTGATATTAGAATAAAATACACATGATTCGTCAATGTGTTTGGGAGGAAAGTGAGATGGAGAGGTTTAGGAGGAAATTCAGGAACTCGGCGCAGGAATCTGAAAGGGCCGTCATCAAGTGAGAAATAAAAATTAGGTATCCCAAAGGCTGGAATCAAAGAAAGGCACATGCAGCAGAGCTTTGAGAGACTGGAGGGGATTACAGTTAGGGAGGGTTCTGAGGTTGTCGAGGAATCATTACAGATAAGGAAGAGTTGTGAGGCTGGATGAGGTGACAATGATAGGGAGAGTTGTGAAGAGGGAGCAATGTAGAGATAGCAAGAATTAGAGTCGTAATATTACAGAACACGGAAACAAACCTTGTGGTCCAATCAATCCATGTCGACCATAATTCCAAACCGAGTTAATCTCACCTGCCTCCCCTTGGTCCACATGCATCCAAACATTTCCTATTATGTACCTGTCCAAATGACTGCCTCGTAGAATCACTGCAGTGCGGAAACAGGCTATTTCGAGTCAGAGTCATAGAGATGTACAGCATGGAAACAGACCCTTCAGTCCAACACATCCATGCCACCCAGATATCCCAATTCAATCTAGTCCCACCCGCCAGCACCCGAACCATATCCCACAAATCACTTCCTATTCATATATCCATCCAAATGCCTCTTAACTGTTGCAATTTTTCCATCCCCCACCACTTCCTCTGGCAGCTCATTCCATGCACATATCACCCTCTGCTTGAAAATGTTGCCCCTTCGGTCTCACCCTAAACCTTTGCCCTCTCGTTCTGGACTCCCTGACCCCAGGGAAAAGACTTTGCCTATTCACCCTATTCATGTCCCTCATAATTTTGTAAACCTCTATAAGGTCACTGCTCAGCATCCGACGCTCCAGGGAAAACATGCTCTCCCTATAGATCAAATCCCCCAACCCTGGCAACATCCTTGTAAATCTTTTCTGAACCATTTCAAGTTTCACAACATCTTTCCAATAGGAAGGAGACCAGAATTACACGCAATATTCCAACAGTGGTGCAACCAATGTCCTCTACAGCCGCAACATGACCTCCCAACCCCTGTACTCGGTACTCTGAACAATAAAGGAAAACATACCAAATGCCTTCTTCACTATCCTATCTCACTGCGACTCCACTTTCAAGGTGCTATGAACCTGCACCCCAAGATCTCTTTGTTCAGAAACACCCCCTAGCACCTTACCATTAATTGTAAAAGTCCGGCTAAGATTTGCTTTCCCAAAATGCAGAAACTCACATTTATCTGAATGAAACTCCATCTGCCACTTCTCAGCCCATTGGCCCATCTGGTCAAGATCCTATTGTAATCTGTGGTAACCCTCTTCGCTTTCCACTACACCTCCAATTTTGGTGTCATATGCAAACTTACCAACTGTACCTCTTAGGCTCATATCCAAATCATTTATGTAAATGAGAAAAAGTACCCAGTACCGATCCTTGTGGCACTCCACTAGTCATTACCCAACCAATCCACCCTGACACATTCCCCGATGTTTAGTCCACACTAATGTAACAAAACGTACTCATCCCGGAACAGTGTGGGCAATTTAGCATGGCCAACTTACTTGTGGGAAGATACCCACACAGACACGGGGAGAATGTGCAAAGTCCACACGGACAATCGCTGGAGGCTGGAATTGAACCCGAGTCAATGACGCTATGAGGCGGCAGTGCGAACCACTGAGGCACCGTGCTCCCCAGCAGTTGTAATTGCATTCACAGCTACAACACCTCTGGAGGTTATTTCAACAATTTAACCAACACGGGGTAAAAAAATAATAAAAATTCCCCAATGTCTTTTTTAAGCCTTTTCTCCCCTCACCTGTAAAATTATGAAGCCCTGTCTTGAATCGCGTCCCCTCCTGGAACGGGCACCTGCTGTTCACATTACCTCGACGCCTCATGATTTTATAAACCTCTAATAAGGTCACCCTTCAACCTTCTTCACTCTAGTGAAAAAAGATCCAGCCTATCCAGCCTCTCTTTATAACTGAAACCATCCATTACCATCACCACCCTGGTAAATCTCTTCTGAACCCGCTCCAATTTAATGATATCCTTCCTATAACAGCGCAAGCGGAACTAGGCACAGTATTCCAGAAGAAGCCTCCCCAACATCCTGTACAGCCTCAACATAACGTCCCAATTCCTGCACTCAAAAGTCTGAGCAATGAAGGCAAATGTGCTAAGTACCTGCCTAACCACCTGGGCTACATGTGACACAAACTTCAAAGCCCTGAACCGCTAGGTCACTTTGTTCTATATCACTTCTCAAGGCCCGACTTTTAAGTCCTACCTTTGTTTGTTTTATGAAAATCTAATATCTTGCATTTATTCAGATTAAACTCCATCTGTCACTGTTCAGCCCATTGGCCCGTCTCACCAAGATCCCATTGTACTCTTTGCTATCCACTACACCTCCAATTTTGTGTCATCTGCAAACTTACTAACCAAACCTCCTATGTTCGCATC
>NC_057717.1:3443168-3456135 GCF_004010195.1 Chiloscyllium plagiosum | reverse complement strand
CTATCTACCTGTGATCTCTCTGTACATTATTCCTCAAGTTACCACTGATTATTGCAGCGTCTATAGTGCCATCGAACAAGGTGACTTTTTGTTTATTTGAAAACCTCGGTTAGCACAATGTTTCTAAATAAGGCTGTCCTCCACGATTTTGAGTTTTCCTTATGTGTTCATACAGAGGAAGTGGGTATTACTGACCAAGCCAGCATTCATTGCCTATTCCTAATTACCCAGAGGGCAGTGAGAGTCAACCGCATTACTGTGGGTCTGGAGTCACGTGCAGGTCAGACCAGGTAAGGATGGCAGTTTCCTTCCCTTAAGAAGTTTAGTGAATCAAATGGGTTTTTCCTAACAATCGACAATGGTTTCATGGCCCTCATTAGAGTTTTCATTCCAGATTTTATTGAATTGAATTGCCAACATTTGCCATGTGGGATTTAAGTCCGGGTCCCCAGAACATTACCTGGGACTCCAGACTACTCCTCCAGTGACAATACCTTATCGGCGATCGCCTCCCCTTATAGTAATGTTAAAAATGAAAGCTCTCCTTCTATGCTTGTAGTTTGAGGAAATGAACTGAGACATCTCCAAAGACTTCTTCAAAAGGAAACAAATCATACTTTTTTGAGTTTTTAAAAAACATTTTCGAAATAAATAAACAAGACATTAATTAAATAAAAAGTGTTATACAACAGACATGTAATTTCTGAGGCTGGAGGGGGATTAAAGAGATAGCTTTGTCCGGAGCCTTACTAAAGATGTTACCCAGTATGGTGACGACATCCCTGAACATGGACCTTCCAGCTCAGCGTGCAAACCTACATCCAGAACCCCAACCTCTGCTACTAATCTTCTCAGAGCTCATCAGGAAGGGTTGTGAGGCTGGAAGCAAATCCCAGTGAACAAAATGGAGCAGGGAACTCTCCCAGCTGACTGGCTGTGAAGATATTAACCTCCTTGAAAATCGGGCAGAAAAGTGAAACAAACAATAACATTTCACAGCTGACTTCAGAGACACCTCACTCTCCAATGACTCATGCCTGGGGATCAACTCAGTGGGTTTCATTCTCTTCAAAGATAAATCTTTGTCTGTTTTATTTTCATAAATCTACAATAGTGAGTAAGATGAGGGCTTCATTTTAATATGTCTTATAATGTCTTTATTAATTTTTGTAAATATAAAGCATAGGTATTAAGTTATTCTAGGGCAGAATTTTGTAGAGCAGTAATATTGGGTCTTTGTCTGGGTCTGTAAAATGTTAAGTTACAGAGAGAGCCATTCTTTGAGATATTAGAGAGCATTTCAATGATCCTGATGATGATGTCTGCACGAAGTGTGGTTGCAAATCCTATCCATCGCGTAGAATTGTTGGAGCGACAGTTAAAGGCAGTGAGGAATTCAGAGGAGCTAGGAAAAGTGATCGGTGACAGTTTCAGGTATAAAAACTGCAGATACAGTCAGGTAGATGGGTTACCTCCAGGAAAGGAAGGAGAGGGAGGCAGGTAGTGCAGGAATCTACTCTGTCTATTCTCACTGTCAAACAAGTATACTGCTAGGGGGTCACAGACACTCAGGGAAAAGTAGCAGTTGCAGCCAAGCTACTGGTGCTGATTCTGGTTCTAATGTAATGTGAGGTATGTCCAGTTCCACGCGATCAATGGTGATAGGGGACTCTCTAGTCAGGGGCACAGACTACAGTTTCTGAAGAAGACAGTGAGACATCAGAATGGGGTGGTACTTTCCTGGTGCCAAGGTCAACGATGTCTCGCAGAGGGTGCAGAATATTCTCAAAGGGGAGAATAACCCTGTGAGGGGACGCCTTTGTACATTGGTACCAATGACATAGGAATTTTATACGATGAGGTCCTGATGAGAGGACATGGGAAATTAGGCTGGAGGGTCAAAAGTAGGTCCTCGAGGATAGTAATATCTGGATAACTCTCGGTGCCACATGCTGGTGAGAGTGGGAATAGCAGGATAGAACAGATAAATGCGTGGCGAAGGATCTGGTGGAGGGGAGAAGGATTCACATTTTGGGTCATTAGATTCCTTGTTGGGTAGTATTGATCCACATAAGACGGATGGATTGTAAATGCGTTGGAAGGGAAGATTTGTTAGTGCTACTCGGGAGGCATTAAACCAGTGAGGGAGTTGGGGGTGGGGGGTAAACCCAAAGTGACTGTAAGTAAAACGCTCAGTCTAGGGTTGGTACAGTTCAGAAATCAAACATTCAGGACAGGCAAGGGCAAGGCACAGAATGAGGTAGGACTGAGCAATTGCACTGCATTTACTTCAATGCAAGGGGCCCGACAGGTCAGGCAGATGAGCTCAGCGTATGGTTTTAAACATAGCTCTGGGATACTACAGCAATTACAGAGGCATCACTGAGGGATGGAGAGATGAGCAGCTGAATGTTCCAGGGTATCGATGCTATAGCAAGGATAGAAAGGGGACAACAGAGCTGGGGGGGGGGAGGGGGGGGGGGAGGGGATGGTGTTTTTGATTGGGGATAACATTAGGACTTCATGAGGGTATTCCTGGGAGTATATCCAGGAAACTGAGAAATTATACATTAATGATCACCTTATTGGGATTGTACGATCGACACCCCCATCCTCCCGCCTTCCCCAATAATCAGCGGGGAATTGAAAAGCAAATTTCCCAGGAGATCGCTGTTCTCTGCAAGAATAGTATGGTTGTATGCAAGACTTGATCTTTTTTATTCATTCACAGCGTGAGGGTGTCACTGGCTGGGCCCAGGGGGCAGTTAAGAGTCAACCACATTGCTGTGGGTGTGGGGTCACCTGTAGGTCAGACAAGGTAAGGATAGCAGATTCCTTCCCTAAAGGACATTAGTGATCCAGGTGGGTTTTCCAACAATTGACAGTGGATTCTTTGTCGTCACTAGATTCTTAATTCCAGATTTTTATTGAATTCACATTCCACTATCTGCCGTGACTGGATTCAAACCCAGGTCCCCCGAAGGTGATCTGGGTCTCTGGATTAACTGGCTAGCAATAATATCACCTGGCCATCATTGCCTCTCCTCTTAGGAAAGGAGGCAGGTTGAGTGACTGAGGTATCAGTGGGGAAGCATTTCAGCACCAAAGATCCCACAGTATTGTGGCTCAGTGGTTAGAGCTGCTGTCTCAGCACCAGGGACCTGAGTTTGATTCCAGCCTGAGGTGACAGTTTGTGCAGAATTTACACATTCTCCCAGTGTCTGCGTGGGTTTCCTCCCACAATCCAAAGATGTGCAGATTCGCTACGGTACCTATGTTAAGTTACCGGAAACACAGATAGGGCTGGGGAGGGAAGTATGACACTGGTGGTGGGGTCTGACAGTCGGGAGTGGAAATGGTAGAGATTAGTGTGCTGTATCTGGAGATTAGTGGCCTGTCAAGTGAGGACCAGGGGATTATATTCTTATTGTAGTTGGGAGGGATGGTAGAAAGGCGGAGGTGTGGGATGTGGAGGATATGCGTTGGAAGGCATTGTTTATCAAGTGTGAGGGAAATTGCGGACCTTGAACTAAGAAACCTTTCTGGGATGTCCTGGAGTGCAATTGCTTCTCCTGGGAGCAGATATGGCAGAGGCGGAGGAATTAGGAGTACAGGATCACGTTTTTACAGGAGTATACTCGAGGGAAATCGGAAGGGCAAAAAAGGGACATGACATAGATTCAGGATATGGTTAAAGGAGAATTCAAAGAAATTCTACAAATGTATCAAGGATAAAAGAATAACCAGGCAGACAATAGGACCCGTTAAAGGTCAACAAGGCCATCAATAGAACAACAGGAGGTGGGAGAGATATTATCCTATTCTAGTATTTCATGTTGGTTTTTACTGGCGAAGGATATGGAAACTTGAGAGTTTGGAGAAATAAACAGTGATAAATTGAAAAGTGTCCATGTTACAGAGGAGGTGGTACTGGATGGCTCAAATCGCATCAAGTTGGATAAATCCCTATGACCTGATCAGTTGTACTCCAGCAATTTATAGAAAGCTAGGGAAGCGATGGCAGTGCCTCTTCCTAAGGTATTTATATCATCATTTGTAACAGATGAAGTACTGGAAGACGGGTGCCATTATTTAAAAAGGTAAAAGGAAACGCCAGGGAACAAGAGAACAGTCAGTCTGAAGTCAGTGGCAGGCAAGTTGTTGGAGGGAATTCTGAGGGACAGGATATACATGTATTTGGAAAGGCAAGGAATGATTACGGATAGTCAACATGGCTTTGTGCATGGGAAATTGTCTCTTTCTAACTTGTTTGAGTTTTTTGAAGTGATAGGAAGATTGATGAAGACAAACTGTGGACGTTGTCTATATGGACAAGATTCCACAAAGCAGACTGTTTAGCTAACATGGAATGCAGGGAGAACTAGCCATTTGGATATAAAGCTGGCTTGAAGGTAGGAGACAGTGGATGCTGATGGAGGGTTGATTTCCGGACTGGAAGCCTGTGAGAAGCAGTGTGCTGCAGGAATGGCTACTTGGATCCTCAAGCAAATGACTTGGATGTGGAAATATGAGGTAGGTTTACATAAAACAACAAAATTGTAGATGTAATGGATAGTGTAGAATGTTAGTTCAGAATGCAACAGGATCTTGATCAGATGGGCCATTGGAGTGAGGAATGGCAGACGGAGTTCAATTTGGACAAATGTGAGCTGCTGCATTTTGGAAAAGAAAATCAGGGCAGACCTTAATGCAATTAATGGGAAGGTCCTGGGGAGTGTTGCTGACAAAAGAGACCTTGGAGTGAAGATTCATTGTTCCTTGAAAGTAGAGTCACAGGTAGACAGGGTAGTGAAGGTGGTGTTTGGTACCCTTATATTTATTGGTCAATGCATTGAATACAGAAGCTGGGATATCATATTGTGGCTGGACAGGACATTGATTAAACTATTTCAGGAATTCTGTTTTCAGTTCGAATTTCCCTGTTCTGGGAAGGATGCTGTGAAACTTGAAATAGTTCAGACAAAATTTATAAAGACTTTGCTAGGGTTGGAGGATTTGGGCTACAGGGAGAGGCTGAATAGGCTGGGACTATTTTCACTGGAGAGTCAAAGACTGAGAGGTGGCTTTTGGGCGATTTATAAAATCATGAGGGACATGGATACAGTGAACAGCCGAGTCATTTTTTCCCCAGGTTAAGTGAGGTCAAAACAATACTACGTGGGTTTAAGTTGAGAGGTTAAAGATTTAAAAGGGATCTAAGGGTAAACGTTTTCAAGCTGTGTGTGGTGTGTGGATGGAATGAGCTGCCAGATGAAGTAGTGGAGCCTGATGCATTTACAACATTTAAAAGGCATCCGATTGGGCACATGACCAGGAAGGGTTTTGAGGAATTCAGACCAATAGCTGGCAAGTGGGACTCCGTTAGTTTAGGATTCCTAGTTGACATTGACGAATTGGACAATTGTTTCTGTGCTCTACATCTCAGCGCAGATAATTCTCCTTGGATCTGAAAAGGTTAAGCAGTGATTTCGACCCGATGTAGATTTATTTCCAAGATATTTAATTTGAAGAGAGAGTTTATCAATGTCACAATTTTAGTAACACTTTAAGTTAACTGGCAAATAATGCAAGGTGAAGATGTGACCTATACTTTACTCAGTACATTCTGAGCATCCAGAACTGTCTAAACAACAGGTGGACACAGATTCTGCAGTTATTCTCATACGAATTTGCAATATTACTTTTTAAGTAAAGTCTTGGGAGGTTGTGAGCAAATGTGAGGGGAATTGGGACAGATTTGCAGCATCTCCAGAGGGGGAGAGTACAGCCCCAATGGGCTGAATAGCCCCAAGTTCCTGTGCTCTGTGAGACTGCACCATTCACTGTGAATGATGAAGCTCATCCCAGGGCAGAGAGAGGTAGGAGCCCACCACTCACCTCACAATGGGGCCCGGCTGATTGATGGTAGCTCACTGACCAATAGGAGGAGAGTTGGTGTGGTCCTCCAGCCAATTGGAATGAATAAGAGGCGTGACCAGGAAGATGACACATGACCATGAGCTGTGCAGGGGAAATGTCACGGGGGTGGGAGAGACAGGGACAGGGACACAGGCTGCCAGACCTGAATTACAAACTCCCGGTACATTAAAACCAAAAGAACTGCGGAAGACGTAAATCAGAAACAACAACCAGCAGACCTAACAACATCTGTGAAAAGAAATCAGAGTTAAAGTTTCAGATCCCCTGATACTTACTCAGAAAAAAAGTCAGTTCATATGCAGAAGGTCGGATCCGGGGAGGATGTAAGGAGTAAAAGATAGGTGGGGATAGAGCAAGAGGAACAGTTGGATAAAGGAGTAGATAACTATCTGGCTGGGGGAGGGTGAATAGCGTGTAATGGAGACTTTTAGTGGCTAACCATAGGTAGTGTGTAATGACAGGCTGTGATAACAAGGCCTGGTGTGTGTGGTGGGGGGCGGGGGGCTAGGACGTGGGATTGTTAACCTATGTTTCGCCACCAGCTGTCTTCATTGTGAGCTGTTCCCTACCTACATCACTCCACAATTGGAGCTGACGAGGACATAAGCCTCTGGAATATCCTCACTAACTCGCTCTGTCCTCCTTTAATTTGTATCTTAAAATAGTTCTGTTTAATCAACGTTTCCATCATTCGTGAAGCACTTTAGGAGATTTGTCGATGTGAAAGGCTCTATACAATGGAAGTAGTTGTTATTGTCTGACATTGGGAGAAACAGGAATGAACATTCGCTCTCGTACCTGATGAACAGCAGCAAAAGCAGAGAATGGCCCTCGGGTGATTGATGTCAGCGCAGGCCAATAGGGGACAGATGGGACTGGAGGACTAGGCAATGCCAGTTTGTCCTCCAACCAATCAGAGTGAATGAGAGTATCCTCAAGGCTGGAATTAAGGAAAGGTACGTACAGCAGAGATTTGAGAAACTGGAGGAGATTAGAGATAAGGAGCGTTCTGTGGCTGGAGAGGAATTATAGAGAGAAGGAAGAGTTGTGAGGCTGGGTGAGGTGACAGTGATAGGGAGAGTTGTGAGGCTGGGTGAGGTGACTGGGATAGGGAGAGTTGTGAGGCTGGGTGAGGTGACTGTGATAGGGAGAGTTGTGAGGCTGGAAGAGGTAACAGTGATAGGGAGAGTTGTGAGGCTGGAAGGGGTGACAGTGATAGGGAGAGTTTTGAGGCTGGGTGAGGTGACAGTGATAAGGAGAGATGTGAGGCTGGGTGAGGTGAAAGTGATAGGGAGAGTTGTGAGGCTGGGTGAGGTGACAGTGATTGGGAGAGTTGAGGATGGAGGCATTCACAGAGATAGCGTGAGTAAGAGTCATAAAGTGATTCAGCGAGGAAACAGACCCTGTGGTCTAACCAATCCATGTCGACCATAATTCCAAACTAAACTAATCATACCTGCCTCTGCATGGACCACATTCATCCAAGTATTTCCTATTTATGTACTTATCCAAATGTCTTAAATATTATAATCGTATTCACAGCTACCACTTCCTCTGGAAGTTCATTCACAGGGTTAAAAATTAAAACATCCCTAATGTCTTTTTTTCAAACCTTTCTCATCTCTTCTCAAAATGTATGCACCTGAGTCTTGATTTCCCTCTCCCCTGGCCTTTCACCTTATCCACACTCTTCAAGAGTTTATAAACCTCTAATAAGGTCACCCCTCAACCTCCTACACTGTAGTGAAAAATGTCCCAGCCTATCCAGCCTCTCCTTAATACACAATCCTTCCATTCCCATCACCATCCTGGTAAATCATTTTTGAACCTGCTCCAATTTAATGATATACTTCCTATAACAGCACAACCAGAACTGGGCACAGTATTCCAGAAGAGGCCTCCCCAACATCCTGTACAACCTCAACAAAGCAACTCCCTCTACCCAAAAGTCGAACAATGAAGATAAGTGTGCTAACCATCTGCTTAACCATTCTATCTACATGTGACACAGATTTCAAAAAACTGAACCCCTCGATCTCTTTGTTCCATATCACTACTCGAGGCACTACTTTTAATTAGTGTAAGTCCTGCCCTCGTTTGCTTTATCAGAATGTATTATTTTGCATTTATTCCATTCCAAAAATCCAATAAAGCCTTTGAGTATAAAGGCAGAAGATGTATACTTAAGAGGGAAATCAGGAAGGCAAAAAGGGGACAGGAGATGGCTTTGGCAAGTAGGATTAAGGGTAGTCCAAAAGGCTTTTGTAATTACTTTCAGAACAAAGGGCTATCCAGAGAGAGAATAGGGCAACTCAAAGATCAGCAAGGCAGCCTATGTGTGGAGCTGCAGGCGAAGGGGGAGATACTAAGCGAGTATTTTGCAACAGTGTTTACTGTGGAGAAGGACATGTGAGGTATAGAATGTGGGGAAATAGATGGTGACATCTTGAAAAATGTCGATATTACAGAAGAAGTGGTGCTGGATGAGTGGCTAAGGAGCTAGTGCAGGGGAGAAGGATTTAAACTTTTGGATCATTGTACTCTCCTCTGGGGTAGAGTTGACCTGCATAAGGATGGATTGTCCCTGAATTGGAAGATGTCTAATATCTAGGCAGGGAGATTTGGTAGTGATACTCGGGAGGCATTAAACCAGTGAAGGAGTGGGGTAAACCCAAATAGATAGTGAGAAAAGAAGCAAGTATGGCGCTGGTAAAGTTTAGAACTCAAACAGTCAAGGCAGGCAAGTGAAAGGCACAGAACGAGGTCAGACTGAGCACTTACACTGAATTTACTTTAATGCAACAGGCCTGACAGGGAAGGCAGATGGACTCAGGGTGTAGTTTTGAACATGACACTGGGATATCTTGGGTATGACAGAAACGTGGCTCAGGGATGGATAGGACTGGTAGCTCAATGTTCCAGGGTATAGATGATATAGGAAGGAGAGAAAGGGAGACAAGAGAGGAGGAGGAGTGCAATTTTAGATTAGGGATAGCATTATGGTAGTGCTTATGGAGGATATTCCTGGGAGTACGCCCAGTGAAGTTATTTCGGTGAAACTGAGATAAGAGAGGGATGATCACTTTATCGGGGTTGTCTGTGTGAGTTTCGTCCGGGTGCTCTGGTTTCCTCCCATTGTCCAAAGATGGGCAGGTTGGGTGGATTATCCAGGTTGAACTGCCAGTGTTCAGGGATGTGCAGGCTGGGTGGATTATCCAGGCTGAATTGCCAATAGTGTTCAGGGATGTGTATGTTGGGTGGATTGACCATGGGAAATTCAATGTTACAGGGGTAGTGTAGGAGGCTCTGAGGGTCAGTGTGGATGTGATGGGCCAATTGGATTATCTGATTATTCTACTAGTTTTAAAATAGTTCCAGAAAAGAATAGACCAGATGTAAAAATTGATGTTCTAAATTGGACAAAGGCCCATTTTAATGGCATATGTCAAGAACTTTCAATATTTGTTTGCGGGAGGCTATTCCCAGGTAAAGGGACGGCTGGGACGTGGAAATGTAAGGAAGAGCAGTAGGCCATCTGGCCCCTCAAGCCTGATCTGCCATTCAATAAGATCAGGGCTGATCTTTTCATGGCCTCATCTCCACATTACTGCTCTCTCACCATAACCCTTAATTCTTTTTCTGTTCACAAATCTACCTTTTTCCTTAAAGACATTCAAGATGAAAGCACAACTGCTTCACTTAGCAGAGAATTCCACAGATTCACAACCCTTTAGCTGAAGAAGCTCCTGGTGAACACAGTCCTAAATCTGCTCCCCCTTATTTTGTTGCTGTGCTGTCTAGTTTCACCTGTCCCCGGTGGAAATAACCTCCCGGCTTCTAACTTATCTATTATTTTCATAATTTTATTTTTCCTATCCAACCTTCCATTCTTCTAAATTCCAAAGAGTATAGTCCCGGTCTACTCAATCTCTCCACATACGCCAACCCTCTCAACTCCCGACTCAAACTAGTGACCCTCCGGTGCCAGTACGTCCTACCTGAAGTAAGGAGACCAAACCTGTACACAGTACTCCAGGTGTGGCCTCACCAGCACCATGCACAGTTGCAGCATAAACATCCCTCTAGCAATGAAGGATAATATTCCCTTCACTACCTGAATTACCTGCTGCAACTGCAAACCAACTTCCTGTGATTCATGCACAAGGACACCCAGCTCCCTCTGTACAACAGCATGCTGCAAGTTTTCACCATTTCA
The DNA here is from genome assembly GCF_004010195.1 of Chiloscyllium plagiosum. NCBI lineage: Eukaryota > Metazoa > Chordata > Chondrichthyes > Orectolobiformes > Hemiscylliidae > Chiloscyllium > Chiloscyllium plagiosum. Next base: position 3,445,979 of record NC_057717.1, on the reverse strand, counting down.
TCATCAGTTTGCTGTTTGTCTGACCAAAATGAATGACCTCACATTTCCCAACATTGTACTCCATCTGCCAGATCCTTACCCAGCCAATTAAACGATCTGTATCCCTGTGCAGACTGACAGTGGTTTCTACACACGTATCTCGACAAGTCATCTTAGCGTCAAATGTGAACTCTGTCACCACACACTTGGTCCTCAACTCAAAAACATTTGCCTAAATTATAAACAGTTGTAGTGCAAACACTAATCCAAACACTCGTTTATCCCCTTCTTTATTTTTAGTTCCTTAACCAATCCTCTATCCATACTATACATTACCCATAATGCAGTGCATCTTTACCTTATACAGCAGCCGTTTGTGTGGCAACTTGTCCAATGCCTTCTGGAAATCCCGGTACACCACATCCACCGGTTCCCCCTTGTCCAACACACTCATCGTGTCCTCAAATAATTCCAGTAAATGTGTTAAACATGACCTGCCTTTCATGAATCCATGTTGTGTCTGCTCAATGGGACAGGTTCTACCCAGATATCTCACTATTACTTCCTTGACAGATTCAAGCATTTTCCCCCCTACAGAAGTTAAGCGAACGGATCCGTTTTTAACAATACGTTTGTAGCTTTCCAATCTGTCGGAACAATCCCAGAGACCAGCAAGTTTTATTGAATTACCCCGAGCTCGTTTGCTATTTCCTCCCGTCATCTCTTTTAGTCCCCTGCGATACATTCTATCAGGGCCAGGCGACCCATCTACCTTTAGGCTATTGTCTTTGCGAAATCTACCACTTTGCTGAGAATGATTGATTGTTTCTCTGTCCTCATCTGCCATAGCCACCATAGGCCTGTGACAATAAGAGTACACAGACAGTTTGTTCCTGTTAAGGTCAAGGCTGGGGGGTGCAGGGAGTGCTGCATGAGAGAGACATTGAGGTCAAGAAAATAAAGGAGGGATTTGGCAGGTACAGACAGCTGGGTTTGAGTGAATCCCTGGAGGAGTATAGGGGCAGTAGGAGTATAATCACGGGAAACCAGGCGGGCAAAAAGGGCACGAGATAGCTTTGGGAAATAATTTCAATTGGAATCCAAAGATTCTACAAATATACTAAGGACAAAAGAGTAACCAGTCAGACAATAGCGACCCTCAAAGAACAACAAGATGTCTCTGGAACAGCAGGAGCTGGGAGAGATTCTGCACGTATTTCACATCAGTTTTTACTAAAAGATGATATGGAAGCTAGAGAGATTGGAGAAATAAATAGTGATAACTTGAGAAGTGTTTATATTACAGAGGAGGGGGTACCGGATGTCTTAAAATGCATAAAGTGGATAAATCCCTGGAAGCTGATCAGGTGTACCCCAGGACTTTGTGGGAAGCCAGTGAAGTGATTGCTGGGCCCCTCGCTGAAACATTTGTATCATCGATAGCCGCAGGTGAGGTGCTGGAAAACGGGTGCCATTATTTGAGAAAGGTGGTAAGGAAAAGCCAGGGAACAATTGACTGGTGAGCCTGAAGACAGCAGCAGGCAAGTTGTTGGAAGGGATTATAAGGGATTGGATTTACATGTAATTGGAAAGGCAAGAAATGAGTAAGGATCCTCAGCATGGCTTTGTGCGTGGAAATCACTAACTTGGACTTCAGAAAGACGTTCAGCACGGTTCCACATAACAGACTGGTCAGCAAGTTCGACACCATAGAATACAACGAGATCTAGCGATTTGGATACAAAATTGGCTGGAAGGTCAGAGAGTCATAGAGATGTACAGCACGGAAACAGACCCTTCGGTCCAACCCATCCATGCTGACCAGTTATCCCATCCCATTTAGTCTCACCTACCAGCACCTGGCCCATACTCCTCTAAAGGAGAAAGTGATGACTGCAGATGCTGGAGATCAGAGCTGAAAAAGCTGAAATGTGGTCATTCCTGAAGAAGGGCTTATACCCGAAACGTCGATTCTCCTGCTCCTTGGATGCTGCCCGACAAGCTGCCCTTTTCCAGCAACACATTTTTCAGCCCATATCTCTCTAAACCCTTCCTATTCATGTACACACACACAGAGGACTCACGATTATCAGAGCGAAATGGGTGGGCATTTTTCATTTGGATAATCAATTATTCGGTGAATCAACTAAATGCCATTCCTCTGGGGCTCAGAGTATTGAAAGTCTGCTCCCCGTTCAGGAGACTGCAGCAGCACACAGCACGATCGCCCCCCGACACACAGCCACCAGCCTGACCCTCACCACTGACCACACACCATCCACAGCCTGACCCTCACCGCCGTCCACACACCACCCCCAGCCTGACCATCACCACCGCCCACATACGAGCCCAGCCTAACCCTCACTGTCGCCGACACACCGCCACCAGCCTGACCCTCACCACTGTCCACACAACATCCCCAGCCTGACCCTAACCATCATCCAAAAACCATCCCCAGCCTGACCGTTACCGCCAGTCAAAACACCGCCTTCAGCCTGACTCTCACTGCCGTCCATACACCGTCCCCAGCCTGACACCTACCCCCGTCCACACACTGTCCCCAACCTGACCCTCACCGCGGCCCACACACTGCCCGCAGCCTGACCCTCACTGCCAGCAGCCTGACCCACACTGCCGTCCACACATGGCCTCAGCCTAACCTTCACAGCCGTTCACACACTGCCTCCCAGCCTGACCCTCACCATCATCATCACACCGCCCCCAGCCTGACCCTCATCGCCGTCCACACCCACACCCAGGCCTGACCCACACCGCCGTTCACACACCGCCCCCAGCCTGACCCTCACCTCTGCCCACACACCGCACCCAGCC
>NC_057717.1:3439935-3443153 GCF_004010195.1 Chiloscyllium plagiosum | reverse complement strand
CACACCGCACCCAGCCTGACCCTCACCACTGCCCACACACTGCACCCAGCCTGACCCACACCGCAGTCCACCCACTGCCCACAGCCCGATCCTCACTGCCATCCACACACCACACCCAGCCTGACCCTCACCGCCGTCCACACGCCGTCCCCAGCCTGACCCTCACCGACGTCCACGCACCACCCCCAACCTGACACTTACTGCCATCCACACACCACCCACAGCCTGACTCTCACCGTCAACCACACTCCATCCCCAGCCTGAACCTCACCGCCATCCACACACCGCTCCGAGCCCGATCCTCACTGCCATCCACACACCACACCCAGCCTGACCCTCACCATTGTCCACACACCGCACCCAGCCTGACCTTCACCGCCGTTCACACACCGCCCCCAGCCTGACCCTCACCGCCGTCCACACACCGCCCCCAGCCTGACCCTCACAGCCATTCACACACCGCCCTCATCCTGACCCTTACCACCATTCACACACGGCCCCCAGCCTGACCCTCACCGACGTTCAACACCACCCTCAACCTGACCCTCACCGCCGTTCACACACCACTGCCAGCCTGACCCTCACGGGTGTCCAACACCGCCCCCAGCCAGATCCACACGACCATCTACACACGCACCCAGCCTGACCCTAACCACTGCCCAAACACCGTCCAAAGCCTGACACTCACCGCTGTCCACACTCTGCCCCCATGCTGACATTCACCGCCCCAGCCTGAACCTCACCGCCATTCAACACCACCTACAGCCTGACCCTCTCCTCTGTTCAACATCACCTCAAGCATGACCACCACTGCCGAGTAACACCGCCACCAGCCTGACCCTCATCGCTGTCCACACACTGCCAAAAGTCTGACCCTCACCGCCGTTCAACACCACACCCAGCCTGACACCTATTGATGTCCACACACCACCCCCAGCCTGACCCTCACCGCCGCCCACACACCGCCCCCAGCCAGACCATTACCACCGCCTACACACCTCCCCCAGCCTGAAACTTACGGCCATCCAACACCACCCTCGGCCTGACCCTCAACGCCGTCCACATACCAACCTCAGCCTGACCCTCACCGCCATCCACTCACCAACCCCGCGTGTCCCTCACTGCCGTCCACACACCGCCCGCAGCCTAAGTCTCACTGCCGTCCACTCAATGTCCCCAGCCTGACCCTCACCGCCATCCACACACCGCCCCCAGCCTGACACTCAATGCTGTCCACACACTAACCCAGCCTGACGCTTGCAATCCACACAACGCCACCAGCCTGACTCTCAACGCCGTTCACACACTGCCCCCAGCCTGACCCGCACTGCCATCCACACAGCGCCCCCAACATGATCCTCACTGCCACCCACACACCGCCTCCAGCCTTACCCTCAGTGCGGTCCACAGACCGCCCCAGCCTGTGTCTCCACACCGTCCACACCCTACCTCCAGCCTGACCCTCACAACTGTCTACATACCCCCACCATCCTGAAGCTAACCACTGCCCACACACCACCACAGCCTGACTTTCACCCCCATCTATACCCAGCCCCCAGCCTCAATCTCACTGCTGTCCACATATCGCCTCCAGCCTGACCCTCACCTTTGTACACACTTTGACCCCAGCCTCCGTTCAACACTGCCCCCAGCCTGACCCTTACCACCGCACACGCACCGCCCACAGCCTGACCCTCACTCCGCGCCCAGCATAACGCTCACTGCCAGCCATACACCGCCCCCAGCCTGACTCTCACCGCTGTTCAACACCATCCCCAGGCTGACCCTCACTGCTACCCATCCACCACCCCCAGCCTGACCCTCTCCCCCGTCCACACACTGCACCCAGCATTACCCTCACTGCCGTTCAACACCGCCCCAGCCTGACCCTCACCCCCGTTTAACAGCATTCCCAGCCTGACTCTCACCCCGTTCAACATCACCGCCAGCCTGACCCTCACTGCCATTCAACACGAACCACAGCATGATCCTCACCGCTGTTTAACATCACCCCCCCGCATAACCCTCACTTCCACCCACACACCGCCCCCAGTTTCATGCTCACCATCAATCAACACCACCCACAGACTGTCCCTCACCGCCTTTCAACGCCGCCCCAAGCCTGACCCTCACCACCGCCCCCAGCCTGACCCTCACTGCCATCAACGCACTGTCCCCAGCCTAACCCTCACCATCGTCCAACACTGCCCCCAGCCTAACCCTCACCATCATCCAATAACACCCACAGCCTGACCCTCACCGCCGTCCAACACCGCCGACTGCCTGACCCTCACAACCATTGCCCGCAGCCTGACTCTCACTGCCCACACACACAGCCACCAGCCTGACCCTCAATGCTGCCCACACACTGACTCCAACCTGACCCTCAACGCCGCCCACCTAACGCCTCCAGCCTGACTCTCATCGCCACCAACACCGCCCCCTGCCTGACCCTCACCACCATCCAACATTGCCCACGGCATGACTCTCACTGCCGCCCACACACAGCCCCCAGCCTTACCCTCAATGCCGCCCACACACCGCCCGCAGCCTGACCCGCACTGCCATCCACACAGTGCCCCAGCCTGATCCTCACTGCTGTCCACACACCGCCCTCCATCCTGACCCTCACTGCTGTCCACAGACTGCCCCCAGCCTGTCCCTCACTGCCGTCCGCACACCACCTCCAGCCTGACCCTCACAGCTGTACCCACACCGTCCCCAACCTGACCCTCACCACTGTCCACAAACCGCCCCCAGCCTGACCCTTACTGCCGTCCATATACCACCTGCAGCCTGAATTTCACTGCTGCCCACACACTGACCACAGCCTGACCCTCACAGCAATCTACATAACGCCTCCAGCCTGATCCTCACCACTGTCAACACTCTGACCCCAAACTCACCTCCGTTCAACACCGCCTCCAGCCTGACCCTTACCACCGTCCACGCACCGACCCCAGCCTGAATCTCACCGCCGTCCACACACTGCCCCCAGCCTGACCCTCACTCCGTCCACACACCACGCTCAGCATAACCCTCACTACGCAACGCCCCCAGCCTGACCGTCCCCATTCAACACCATCCCCAGGTTGACGCTCACTGCCACCCATCCACCACCCACAGCCTGACCCTCACCCCCGTCCACACACTGTGCCCAGCATAACCCTCACCACCATTCAACACCACACCCAGCCTGACCCTCAACCCCGCGCACC
>NC_057717.1:3425580-3435985 GCF_004010195.1 Chiloscyllium plagiosum | reverse complement strand
TTCTATGTTCTATGTTCTATGTTCTATGTTCTATGAAACACAATCAGGATGTTGTTACTGTGCTGATCTCTCTTCCACGGGAACAAACGCCACCTAACAGACTGTCACTGGGCACAGTTGTCCTGAACACAGACAGTAAGTGTGGACTTCTCTGAATGTTCTTCTCCCTGCTCTAATGCGGCAACTTTGGAACTTTCATAGAGAATATGCTTCAGTAATTAATTTATACAAATTGGCAAACATCTTAATGCAGTTTTATTTGCTATCAATCAATAATTTTTACGCTTTTTCCCCTCAGTCAAAAACCAGAATTGATAAGTACAATGAACTTATTCATTAAGACTTATGAATTATTGAGTCAGGTTCGAATGGATATAACATTGGCTGGGAGATAGGGCGAATGGAGTCAGCGGCTGTGGAGACTGCATGGGGAGTACAATGATATTCCCTGGTCATCATCGCTCTTTCTGACAGGTAGAATTAAATATAATGCACAACAAGGAAACAGCCAACGTTTGGGAGATGCAATGCTGAATGACAATGTGAGCTGAACAGGATAATAGTAAATGTGATAAAGTGAACTATATTTTATATGCACACCACTTAATCATTGGGAATACAGATTGAGTAGTGTCACTGTACCTGAAGCATTAACATTGATTTCTCTTCACATATACAGCCAGACCTGCTGAGCTTTCCCTCCAACGTCTGTTTTTGTTTGAGATTGATCATATTGTTTATATCTGGCAGGAAGCTTACAAATGAAGGCAGATACTAATAACAAAATGTGTCGGGCGATGGGGACAATACAGGAGAATTATAGTAGAGATATTGCTCATGCCAAGCTGGTAGAAACAATATGCTGAGTTTTCACCACCTTTGCTGTAATACTTCTATGTTATGCATCGAAAGCTTTTGGAGATGGGGAAACAAGCTTGGTAAATGAAGGACACAGAGTGTTGCATCCTCAATAATTTATCCCTATTATTTCATGAAGTTCAGCTGCCTCTAAAATGTATTTTCGATCAAAATAGATTTCCTGAGATTTACAGGATATTCAGTTATTTTTTACTTTGTATCTTAAAGAAGAAACAAATTTCGGTCATACTTCAGGTGTCACAGACACACCAACGGTAATAGGAACAGGAAATGACCACATTGTCCAAATATTTTCAAGTTCAGCATGTAGACCTGACAAGAAACATGAAATATAGAGATAATGGAAACATGACATAAAAAAACAGAAAATGCTGCAAAAACGAAAAAGTTGAGGAAGTATCTGCAGAGAGCAACAGAATTAACAAATGTAATATGATGTGACACTGTTCTGAAATGTCATATTAGAACCAAAGGTTAATTTTTTGCATCTCTGCTCAGATGTTGACAGATATATTGAGTTTCGCTCCAGCTCTTTTGATTTCTTTCTTCTTTCTGAACTGTGACAAAGTGTCTGATTTGAATGATAACAGCAAATTTGTTATGGATTTTAAATGAGAAATTACGAAGTTCCTATGTTTGACAGGGCTCTAAATATCGATGATGTATTGCATTGCGAGAACTTGCCATGAAAATGGGCGGCACGGTGGGCGGCACGGTGGCACAGTGGTTAGCACTGCTGCCTCGCAGCGCCAGAGACCCGGGTTCAATTCCCGCCTCAGGCGACTGACTGTGTGGAGTTTGCACGTTCTCCCCGTGTCTGCGTGGGTTTCCTCCGGGTGCTCCGGTTTCCTCCCACAGTCCAAAGATGTGCAGGTCAGGTGAATTGGCCATGCTAAATTGTCCGTAGTGTTAGGTAAGGGGTAAATGTAGGGGTAGGGGTAGGGGTAGGGGTGGGTTACGCTTCGGCGGGTCGGTGTGGACTTGTTGGGCCGAAGGGCCTGTATCCACACTGTAAAGTAATCTATGTATAATCTATGTAAAATGTTGAAACAAAACTGAAGTTGCTGCAAATGCTCAGCAGGTCCTGCGGCATCTGTGCAGAGAAATCAGAGTTAACGTTTCAAGTCCAGTGCCCCTTCCTCAGATGGTAAAACCGAAAATGTTGGTTTATTTGCAGAAGAGACTGGATAGCTCTTAATGGATACTGTTAGTAGCTAACAATAGGGCGTGAGTAATGGAAGGTTATGTGAGAACTAGGCCTGCTGTATGGGTAGGGCGCTAGGACATTGGGGAGTTCAGGTCCGAAAATTATTGATCTTGATTATGAGACTGAAGGGCTGCAGAGTCCGCACATGGAAAATGAGTTGTCCTTCCAGCTTGTGCTGAACTTGCCTGGAACACTGCAGCAAGCCTGACACAGAGATATTGGTCAGAGAACAGGACGGGCTGCTAAACTGGCAGGCAACTGAAAGCTCAGGGTCTTTTTCAGAGGTACAACACGGATGTTCTGTGAAGCAGTCACCCAGTCGACCCTTCAGTTCCCCAATGTAGAGGAGACCACATTGTGAGCAGCGTATGTAGTAGACTGGATTGTGGGAAATGTTGGAAGGGATAATTGAGCCCTTGGATACTGACAGGGAGGGAGGGAAATGGGAAAGTGTCACACCTTCGGCAGGGGAAAGTAAAGTGGAGCTGGAGTGGGAGTGAATAAAGAGTAGACCAGTGTGTCCTGGAGGGAATGATTCCTTCAGAAGGTGGACGAGGGAGGAGAGGTGAATATGTGCAGGTGGGGGCATCTTGCTGGAGGTGGGGGAAATGTGGGCTCATGATCCTGTGCATGTGAATGCTGCTAGGATAGTAGGTAAGGACAAGGGAAACTGTTGCGAGAGCGAAGGGGAGGGGAGGCTAGAAGCGCAGGAGATTGGTCAGACTCGGTTGAGGACACTGTTGATAACAATGATGGGCGATCCCTTGATTGAGGAACAAGGTGGAGAGTCGGTGGGTTAATACTGGATATCAGTGGCCTGTTTATCCCCAGAAATGGAAGCAGAGATGTTGAGGAAAGGAAGGATTGAGTCAGAGATAGACCAGTTGAAAGTGATGGAGGGTTCCAATTCCAAGCGAAATCGATGAACTTTTCCAATTCCGGACAAGAGAGAGAAGCAGCATCGATGATATCATCTATGTATCGGACAAAGAGTTGTGAATCGGTGCTGGAATAGAACTGGAACAGGAAATGATCGACGTACACCAAGAAGAAACAGGCATAACTGGGGCACACGTGTGTATGCATGCACTTCCTCTGTGTGGCAGGAGAAGGTTGAAGCAATGGGTCTGCCCGGGCAGTTCTATTTGTGAATTATTGAGAGGAGATAGAAGCGAGCTCTGCTATCAGAGGACCATCAGCTCGGCGGCAGTTAGTGGGGGGTGGGGCGAGTGGGGCAGAAATCTCCAGATGAAATGTGGTCAGTTATCGTAGTTGATACAATGGCCTGATGTGCCATGGTAGGGTCATGGAGATTAGAGGAGGTACCTGAGAGTGGGCGTTCAACCTCTGCAATGTCTGGGTCAGTCCACCAGACTATAGCAGCACAACCCTTGTCGGAACAGTCTGAATAATACAGTCAGGGTTGGATCTAAGCACACGTAGTGTAGGCTGTTCGGACAGTGATAGTATGGATTTGGTGAGGGGAGTGCAGAGAAATTAAGACAACCAATGTCATGTTGTGATTTCTCAATGAACCGATTTAGTTCAAGTAAAGGCCAGAGGGAGTGGTCCAGGTGGAGGGAGAGTGTTGCAGCTGGGCAACGGGGTATATGGGGCAGGGAGAGGAATCTTGCCGAAAGAAATGGGCACTGAGGCGAAGACAGAGGAAGAACTCAACTTAATGTAATGCCTAAAATTCATTAAAGTGGGGGCACAGAGAGGTAACGTTCAGATATTTGCTGAGTACAAAACACTCAGCATCAGAGAGTGAAAGTTAAGGAGGGATGGTGAATAAACAACAGGATGTGGATTTGGGGGAGGGAATGGAGTCAGATGGCAGGTATGGGAGGGGATGAAGGTTTCAGATGGTCAAGGGCATCTCTACCTTGTTGCAAATTGTGTGCCCAGTACATCTGTTTAGCACGACGAATGAGCCGGTGAATAAATTAGAATTATGCAGTGGTGCAGCTTTGAAACAATATAATGCGATTCTGCTGGACAGAGAAAACGTTGATCTCAGTGGTACTGATATCGCACGATCAGACCTCAGAAAGTTACTGATTGAAAATAATTGGGAAGCTAATCTTATTGTAACATCCTGATTTCAATGGAGTGACACTCAAGCAGCAAGGTCTTACTTTTCGGAGACTGTAGACCAAACTGTGAAAACATAATATGTCTTGATGTTATTAACAAGAAAAAAATGTCCATAGTTTTGAAAGGCACTAGCAAGGGCAGAGTTTATTTGTCATTCTCAATATCTCTGGGGAAAGTGTCATTGTTCAGTGAGGAAATTACCTGCGCAGAATTTCCTGCGATTCCCAGTGACCACAGTTTACTCAGGATCTCTGATGTCACATGAGACAAATACTACTTTAATGCAACGCAAGTTACTCTGATCTCAACTCAACTGACATTGGAAGATCAGTTAAATGAATAAAGAACAAAAGCCCAGTACACAGCCTGTTTGAACAATGTGCTCACTCTACTCACAATGTTTAAGGTAAAACTGATGCATAGATTTCTGACTGTGAGGAGACGTTTTTCCTATTTGTGTTGAGGTTGTTTGGTTAAGCCCTGTGAAAGAGAGACAGATATTCACTCCACTATGTACCATGGGGAACAAAACCACCCTGTTCACGGTGCATCAGACAGTCACAGAAATGCACTATTGTCTGTTCCTATTGGACATTGATCATCTCAATCTCATCATTAACTGATGATCAATAGCAGCACAGAAGCCAGCAGCTCCTATCATCCCATTTGGAAAGCAAAAAGGTGAAGGGATGGCCAGAGAAAGTGGGAGCAACTGGGGAATTGGTGTAACTTACAGTGGGAGTGGCAGAAGAAGAGTGTGTAGGGAGATCATCAGTGGAAGAGTATGTAGCAGCAGGAGGGGTGGTACAAGGGAAGTAGGACTGTAAGAAAAGAGTAGGACAGAGGAGGAAGAACGGCAGATGAAGTTTTAGTGACAGGGAAAAGCTTGGTTTTGAGGAAATGAGATTGGATGAGAAAACATCACTGAACAAGAAAATCGGGATCTAGATTCCATTCAAAATTAAGAAAGGATTTATTGTACTTTCTCTTCTAAAACTTGATTTTTGTTCAGGTTGGACATGTACTATATATTTCTATATCTCCATCAAGTGCAGACGACATGTGTCTTTCTCCCCTACGTGGTGTTTCAATATTTTTGATTATTTTACAGTATATATTTGCTTCCAATTCAAGGTGGATATGAGAATATGATTTGATCTTTTGCAGTTTGCCCATAATATAGAATTTATTTGAATATTTATCCTCATCACACTCGCTGATTAAAACAAACAATGAATGAGTCCATGTCCATCTTGCCGATGAAAAAATTCTTCAGCTCTGGCTATTGCAGGGAACGTTACAAAGAACAGTTCCACGCAAAATGCTAATGTTCCACTGCAAGGTGCCAAACCCTAGTTTATCCTAAATTATTTACAATGTTTATCGACAAAACATGCAGAGGGGCAGAGTGTAAATGGTGAATTCAACTCTGTGTCAGAAATGCTATCTGTGGATCCCTCATAAAATGTGTTAACTACATCACTCATAAGTTCACCAAAATAGGAAAAGCAAGAGACTGGAATTGTCAAATCATCCTCTGAATAACATCTGGAGAACAGGAAGGAAATCACGGTTTGTTTGTGATATTCAGAAATGACGATTGTGAGAATGTGGAATGTGGGGAACAGTGGAATGATGACCAATGTTATGAATGACACAAAGAAGAGCTGGGTGGATCACAGTCAGGAGGAAAGTGTTCGGCTATAGGAGGATAGAAACAGATTATTCAGATAGCCAGATCAATGGCCTGACTAAATTTAACACCGATAATTTGGGAAGATGCAAGTTAGAAGTAACAAGACAAGTGAGTACTCAAAAGTGAGTATGAAAGAGGAGGGCTAAATTTGCTCGTTTTTTCTTTGCAGCAGGGAAGGTTGAGGAGGGAATATGGTACAGGTGAACAAGAGCAAATCGGGTATGGAAAGGATGAACAGAAAGCAGCTGTTTTCCTTCGTCAAAGGATCAAAAACAAAGGGACACACTTTTAAAGTGAACATCAGGGGATTGAGAGACGATTTGTGGAATGTGTTTAGAACTGAGAGGATGGTATGAATCTGGAATGCTTTGTCTTGATGGGTGGTTGAGGCAGGTAACCTCACAAACGTTTAAAATGTCTTTGGATATGCATTTGCTGGCACAGACGTGATAGGCCTGTTTTTCATTGCATGATTCTTTGCAGTGGCAGCCATGTACACTCTGGTATATTCTGAAACAATTAACAATGGCAGTTGCTGCGTTGTTCCTTTGACTGTACTCAGTAAGTGGCTATATTACAGACCAGCATCATCTCATGCAACTTCAGCACTCACTCAACCAAAGGCAGCCCAGCTATCTCTGGGACCATCCAGTGTAATTCATATGCTCAGTGCACGCATTGTCCAACAACAACACTGATACTATTCTAGCTGTTTTCAACCATTATTAAAGCTACAACCATAATATGAAGACAGCTTTTCCTCCATTATAATAGACCTCTAGCAATAAGGGTGTTATTTATCTGAACATAATAAATTCTTTCCCAGGTATTCACTTTGACAAGCAGCAAGTTTTCTCGTGTTTTGCTGCCAGTTGTTTATCACGGAATTCCCCACCCCAACCTCTTTCCCCTTTAACATTTTCTTGTGCACTGTCTCCCTGATCTCACACACCTCATTCCCTCACATCCCCCACACTCTCCATCCTTACTTATTAATCTCTGAAAAACCTGCGCCTCATCTCTATAATTTATTCCAACTCCCAACTCACTGTTTTGATTCCTTCTCTCGGCATGGTCATTAGACTGGCCGTGCCTGATGTCCTATTCACCTCTACCTTCTGCTCACTTACTGATCTTCTGCTTTGGTTCTCACTCTCCTGGTTTATTCAAATCTATCTGACTTGCACTAGAAAACCTTCCCACAAGGATGTTGGTGCTTGTACAGTTAAGCTACAACCTGTCCTTTTTGTACAGGTCCCCACCTGTCCTGGAAGAGATCTCAATGATACAACAATCTGGAACTCTCACTCCTGAACTAGATTTTCAACAACATGTTAAGCTCTCCTGTCGTCCTCATCCTTCCCTCTTTTCCAGATGGCACGGGGAGTAATCCAGAGATTACAGAGGATTATTCTCTCTCTCTCGCTCTCTCTTTCACACACACACATTCGAACACACACAGAACGACACTATATTACTTTGCATAAAAATACAAACAGCCGTAAAATAATCGGAATGACAAGTGGAATGAAGTGTTTTGTAAAAGGGAGGATGAGAGAAATTGTGCTTCTTCTGGAAGTCAGTTTGCTCGCTGAGTTGGAGAGTTCATTTTCAAATGGTTCATTACTATACTAGGGAACATTATCAGTTAGCATCTGGTGAAGTGCTGGTGTTATTTCATGGTTGCTATTTATGTGTTTAGGTTTCTTTGAGTCAGTGATGTAATTTACAGTATTGGTGATTTTATATCCAGTTCTTTTTGTCAGAGAGTGTTCGATGGAATCAACATCGATGTGTTTGTTGATAGAGTTCCGGTTGGAATGCTATTTTTCTAGGAATTCTCGTGTCTCTGTTTGGCTTTTCCTAGATGGATATGCAGACCCAGTCTAAATCGTGTACTTCCTCATCTGTATGTAAGGATACTAGTGATAGTAGGTCATGTCTTTTTTTCTGGCCAGTTGTTGTTCATGTATCCAGGTGGCTAGTTTTCTGAGTGTGTTTCCGATGTAGTGCTTGTAACAGTTCTTGCAAGGCTTATTCTTCCTTGAGCAGAACAGACAAATATATGAACTAATTGCGGTGCTCAAACGTATGAAAAAAAAAGTTGTAGAGTAAAACAGGAATACTCTGTTTCCGTTAGTTGGCATTACATCATCAAGGAGTTCTAATTTCAAGCTTGTCATCAAAACAGCCAGGAATGAGATAAGGAAAAACTTCTTTGTTGAGAGAGTTGTTAGGATTTGGAATGGAATTTCCTGGGAGAGTTGTGGATGAACATTTAATAAAATAGAATGGATATGTATTTGGGAATATGCATTTAACAGGCTGCAGAGATGGGGCTGGCAAATGGGTGCGACTTGGGAGACATTCCTGGAGCTGATACACACACAGTGGCCAATGGCCTCCTCCTGTACTTTAAGGTTTTGCACTCTATCATGTGTCTGATGCGAATAAAAGTCAGGATCCGATTATTTCCCATTCTAAATGCTCACGATTATCTGATTATTTAGTGCAGCATAAGCATCTAAAATGCAACTATTGCGAGGTCAGCTTCATTATATTGTCTAATTATTACACAGAATATGAATATTTTAAATGTTGTATTCCAATTACTCAAACAAATCTGTCATTTATTTGGCACAAATCTCTTTGAAAAGGTTTGACTTTTCACTCACACGATAAATGTTCATCGTTTTTGTTCACTGTCTGCATTTCAAATTAAATAATATTCTTTCTAAAAGTTAAACGTTTTCAAATTATTGTTCATTAAAGTTTGGTAGCACAAATCATTTATTTAGTTTAATATTCACAGTGCATATTGAACTATGGCCATTTCTAATTCGCTGACAAATAGCTGAAGCTTGTACATTTCAGTGAGAAATTAAACTGATTGGTTATATATAAATGTATAAGAACGCTAATTCTATTTGATTATTCAATCGTTTTCTCACCCTGAACATTTAATCATTCAGAAGCCAACCACTTTCAAAATGTTGGAGTGACAATGCATTGTTTTGAATCCTGACATTGTGTATGTAATTCTGATCGCCAAACGAGTTACATCCATGTTGTTTGTTAGATACAAAATAAAATGTACATCTTTTATTTCTGTGTTAGAAAATCTTGACAGGAGTTTATATTTTTGTTCCAGAAATATAGAATAAACCTAATTCTTTTCAGAGATTATATTTCAGTCGAATAATCATAGTTGACATCTTAGTTTTGCGCAATTCACAAAACATAGCAAACATCTGATTAATACATCGGTCACCCAATAGATTGTATCTGAAAAAAAGCAGCAGCAAATGACAAGTCAAGAATTACGTTAATAACTGAACTTGGCGGAGCCTACCTGGTGTAGGACACGACACATATTGTACTGGCATTCAGGTGAATGTAACAATGAACAACATAACTGGAAGTTTTGGGCTAACACCCCTCCCGAGCTTCCTAATCTCACTCAGATCACTCCCTCACGCATTCAACAATTGATAAGCATCCACAGGCTGGGTGAAACATAAAACACAGAACAGTACAGCATAGTGCAGACCCTTCAAGCCTTGACGTTCCGCCGAACTTTTATCCTACTCGAAGTTCAGACGAACTGACATACCTTTCATTGTACTATCATTCATGTGCCTATCCAATAGTCACGTAAATATCCGTAATGCAGCTGACTCGACTAACGCTGCTGGAAGTGCATTCCAAGCACCCACCACTCTCTATTTAAAGAACCTACCTCTGACATCTCCTCAAACCTTCTTCTAATCATTCTAAACTTACGCCCGCTCGAGATAGCCATTTCCATCCTGCGGGAAAATATCTGCCTACCAATTCTGCCTATATCTCTCATCATCTTATACACCTCTATGAAGTCAACTCCCATTCTTTATTGCTCCAAGCAGAAAAGCCCTAGCTCCCTCAATTCTTCTTTGTAAGACATGCCATCCAGTCTCGGCAGCATCCTGGTAAATCTCCCCGGCACCCTCTCCGAAGCCTAAACCTCTTTGCAGTAATGAGGCGACGAGACCTGAACACAATGTTCTAAGTGTAGTCCCAACAGAGATTTTTGGCGCTGCAGCATAACCTTGCGGCTCTTAAACTCAATCCCTGGCTAATGAAAACACCATACATCTTAATAACCTTATCAGCTTGGGTGACAACATTGAGCGTCCTATGATATGGACCACACGATCCCGATGGTCCTCCAGTCTGCCAATAATCCTGCCTTTAACCCTGTATTCTGCATTCGAATTCGACCTTCAAAAATGAATCGCTTTACACTTAGCCAAGTTGAACTTCATCTTGCATTTACCAGCCAATCCTGTCAATGTCCAATTACAACCTAAGACAGCCCTTCACACTATCCATAACTCCAACATCTTTATTACATTTTAAAACTTACTAACGCACCCTTTCACTTTATCATCCTAGTCATTTGTAAACATCACAAAGAACAGCAGTCCCAGAAACGATTCCTGAAGAACGCCACTGGTGACCAAGCTCCAGGCTGAATACTTTCCATG
>NC_057717.1:3420378-3425511 GCF_004010195.1 Chiloscyllium plagiosum | reverse complement strand
GCTCTAGGCTGAATATTTACCATCTACCACCACTGTCTGACTTCGACCGGTTCGCCAGTTCTCTATCCAACTGGCTAAACTTCCCACTATCCCATGCCTCCTGACTTTCCGCATAAGCCTACCATAGGGAACCTTATCAAATGCCTTACTAAAATCCATGTATACTACATCCACTGCTCTACCCTCATCTACATGCATGTTCACCTCCTCAAAGAATTCAATAAGACTTGTTAGGCAAGACCTCTCCTTCCCAAATCTATGCTGGCTGTCTCTAATCAAGCAGTGTCTTTCCAGATACTCATAAATCCTTTCCCTCAGTATCATTTCCATTACTTTGCCTACCACCGAAGTAAGACTAACTGGCCTGTAATTCCCGAGGTTATCCCTATTCGCTTTTTTGAACAGGGGCACAGCATAGACTATCTCTAATCAAACTATCATTTTCCATATTATCATAAATTCTGTTTCTCAGAATCCTTTCCAATACTTTTCCCAATACAGAAATAAGACTGACTGGCTAGTATTTCGCAGGATTATCTCTATTGCCTTTCCTGAACAAGGGAATAACTTTTGCCACCCTCCAATCATCAGGCAATACTTCAGTGGACAGTGGGGACGCAAGGATCATCTACAAAGGCGCAGCAATCTCTTCCCTCACTTCCTCTGGTAACCACGGTGCTTCCTGTCTGGTCCAGGGGACTTATCTATCCTTATGTTTGTACTTCAATCAGTCTGTACTTCACCTCACTTTGTCCACGCCCGGTCCAAACAACTGATTGACTGCTTTCCATTTCAGGGCTATATACAGCGCTTCCCTCCTGAGCAAGTACCGTTCCAAATGTCCCATGAATCATGGAATGTAAAAAATGCGAACACACCAATGTCTTCCTGATGAAGGTACTGTGCCCAAAGTTTTCACTCTCCTGCTCCTCGGATGCTACCTAACTCGCTGCGATTTACCAGCACCATAATTTTCAACTCTGATCTCCAGCATCTGCAGTCCTCACTTTTTCCATTACTGAGGGCTGACCCCTCTGCATACTGAGCAAAGTAAGATATTTGGAGCTGACTGATCAGTTCTGGAACGTTGCATTTGATTAATTAATTAAAAAAGAAATTACAACTCAACAATTATTCATTCAGTCCCAGAGTTACAGTTTTAGTTCATGGAAAGACAGCTTGATAACAAACAGTAAATGACTGAAGAACTGCGAGGTACAGAGTATTCCATGTGCTATATTCCAGGCTGGATGTCCTTTACCTTAATGCTGGGAATATTATCGGACCGACAGATGTGATAAGGGAATGAGATGACATTTTTGGAGTGTGACATTTTTGCCATCACAGAGATTTGTTTGAGGGAGGTCAGGGCTGACAACTCAATATTCTGTGGTCCAAGAACTATGGGCAGCACACGAGAGGGGTAAAAGAGAAGGTGGTGTTGCCTTATTATTTATGGAGTCAATGACTGCAGTTGGCTAGGATCATATCTTGGAAGGGTATTCAAATGACGCTTTGTGGGTTGAGGTTGGGATCAAAACGATGACAGATGCACTGCTGGGGAAATATTATCGACTCTCAGATAAAAGAAAATACAGCAGCAGATAGATAACCAATTCACTGAGGTGTGTAAAAACAATAATAGGGTTATTATATTTATACATTTCAATTCCAAATATTCATTAGGGCAGTGATTTTTTTTTAAAGAGGGGAAGATGACTTGACATTTATTCCAGAGAGACTCTTATATCAACATGGAGCAGATACAACAAAGGGCGGGGCAGGGCTGGGCCTCGCTGTGGGGAACGAAGCCAGTCAGGTGTTGCAGGCAGGATTGGGAGAGCATTGCAGGACCAGTGACCGTGACCCAAGCGTTTTTAGCTTGTTAAGGAATAGACGAAAAGAAAAAGGTTTGAAAAATAAAAATAATTTGGATGAGGGAGGCAGAATTTATCATTAAAAAAAGGCAGGATCTGGCCACAGTACAGTTATTTCTGGGTGAAACTGTAAGAGAACAGTGTGTTGGTGGGGATGGTGGGGATCACATGCTCACAATGGAATTGATGAGAGTGTCACCACAACAGGTTACTCCAAAGATGAAATGTGGAAAAACAAGCCTGGAGAACCTTGAATGTCTACAAATATTCAGAATGGAATTAAAAATGAAAGAGAAGCTTAAAACAGGGATAAAGTGAGCAGGTCAATGGATGTCCCAGAAGAGGAGAGAACGTGTAAGCCTAAACTCAAAAAGTAAGTAAAAGAGCAAAAAGGGGGTGAGGGATGGTGCTAAAAAACATTAGTGAACAATATTTTCAAGACTCCAAAGACATTGTATCGGTTTATAAAGGCTAAGAGGGTAACAAGAGAAAGAATAGGGAGTATTATGATCCGAGGAGGCAACCTGTGCACAGAGCCAGAGGATATGTCAAAGACATACTACATATTGGTCTTCACTTTGGAGAAGCAGTTACTGTATTCGATGTCTGTTCCTGACCGTGTGACCTTGAGGAAATTGACACAGAAGCTGAGGAAGAGTTGGAAGTTGGTGTATGATAAAATGTGGGCAAATCCCTTGATCCTGATGAACTGTGTCTTAGACTGATGTGGAGGATGAGGGAGGAGATTACAGGTTCTTCAACTTTGTGTTGCTTTTTTTTGTTTTGCCTCTGGCCACAAAGGTGGTATGATCGAACATGACAACATCTAATATAGGTTCAATGTCCACACAGAGTGCTAGAAAAAATGTCATGGCATTAAAGGCCACCAAGTCTCACCTCAGTGGGAGGGAAACAGTTGTATAAAATTGTGATGGCTGTTGAGGAATGATCACTAAATATGTTCAAGGCTGAAATGGACAGAGTTTTAAACAAGGGTTACATGGAAAATGCTGGAAAATGGAATTGAAGGTTATCAGAATAAATGTACCCTAATTGAAAGGAAAAACAGAGTCAGAGAGCGGATGGGCATCATGTCGCTCGTATGTCTAATGGCAAACCTTTTCTAATAGGCGTTATACACTGGAACATCAGCATCTCTCCCTCTAGAAAGCAATCAATAGATTCAAGGAATTCATTAATGCAGTATTAATAGACAGAAAAGACCAGAGGACTGCGACAACGTGGATTGGATGTCAGGGTGAATATTTGCATCAGCGCAGTCACTATTACTAGGAGGAAAACCTCAGCAAGACACTCTCCAAGTCCAAGAATGGGCCTGGTGTCAAGGAGTGCTTAAGGCCCAAACAATACATCGCTGTAGTGTTTCCCTCTTGCCCTAACCAAAACTAAATGTGGAGTGGTTTATTGACGTGCTGTTAGTGGCAGAGTAGGTAGTAAAGCTTTGGTTCCAGAGGCTTCGGTGAGCAGCGGCTCAGCAAAAGGTAAAGGTAAGCTCACGTAAAGTTTTTTTAATGCTAGTTTGACAACAGTTGAGATGGCAGTTAGGTCACTTGCACGTTCTTTCTGCGGAATGTTGGAGCTGAGGGAGATTTCCACTGTCCCTGATGACTTCACGTGTGGGCAGTGCAACCAGCTGCAGCTCCTGGGAGACCGTGTTCGGGATCTGGAGTTGGCTGCTCTTCGGATCATCCAGATTTAGAGCACTTCAGAGGTAAGAGCTTGAGTGAGGTGGTCACACCGAAGTCCCTCCCTTAGCCGTGTTTCTTTAAAGACTGTCATATCCCAGTCCCATGTAAAGATCCACGTCCTGAGTTCATCAGCCTTACCTGTTAGCCATGTTGCATTTAAATAAACGCAATTTAATCCAACAGGCGTTCCTTGCTTCCTGTCGTGTTCCAGGCAGAGAGTAGCTGGACGACAACCAGGAATGGGGAAGGGAGTAGGCAGAGAGTGCAGGAATCCTCTGTGGCATTACTCTCGAAAACAAGTATACCATTTTTGATACTGATTTTGTGGTGTTGAGAGATGGGTGTCAGGAAATGACTGTTTAGGGGAAAGCAGCAGTAGCCAGCTTAGTTGCATTCGACTGGTTCTGGGGAGCAATGGGAAAGGATAAAGGTAAACAGGGACTTAGAAATAAGAGATTCTGTGGCCTCAAACGGCAAACCAGGATGGTGTGTTGCCTCTCAGTTGTCAGTGTCCAGGATGTCTCTGAGTGTCTGCTGAACGTTCTCGGAGTTGGGGGGGGGGGGGGGGGGGGGGGGGGGGGGGGGGGGGGGGGGGGGGGGGGGCTGGAGGTGTGAGCTGTTAGAAGTCATTGTGCACGTCGGCACAAATGACACAGGTAGACATAGGAATGTGGTCCTACAGAGTTGATTACTGACAGCTCGAAGAAAAGTTAAAAAACAGGACCTTGACAGTCACCTGATAACTTCCAGTGTCATGAGCTAGTATAGGTAAGAACAGGAGATTATGGCAGATAAGTATGTGACTAAAGAATTGGTGCAGGGGGAGGGATTCATATTTTTAGATCATTGGGAGCTTTTCTGTGACAGAGTTGACCTGTTCAAGAGGGACTGGTGGCACATGCACTGGACGGGGGACCAATATTTTCGCAGCCAGTTTTGCTCGTGCAACAAGGGAGTGTTTAAACGAGATTGGCAGGAGGTGGTATCCTCAAGAGCAGGGGGGCAAGTGTGAGGCTGGAAGGAGATACAGTATTCAGAAATAGTACGTTGAAGAGACAGATCAGGCAGGAACACGATAGGGAGCAAGGGGAATGTCTGTTGATTAAAATGCATTTATTTCAATGCGAAAGGGTTGACAGATAATCCAATGAATTCAGGGTGTGGATAGATAATCGGCGCTGCATAGTATAGCTATTACAGAAACATGGTTGAGGGATGGGTAGGACTGACAGCTTAATGTACCAGGATAAATGCATTAAGAGGGACAGAGATGGTGGAAAGAGGGAGGGGAGTTGCATTTCTAATCAAGGGGAGTATAAAGTAGTGATCAGAGATAAAATAACTGATGAATCATCCAGTGAGGCTTTGTGGGTGGAACTAAGAAATAAGAAGTGGATGGTGACATTATTGGGGTTGTAATATCGGCCCCCAAACAGTCAACAGGAATTACAGGAACAAAAATATCGAGAGAGTTTGGGGAAACCTGCAGGGAACATTCGGGTTGTCATAAATAGGCGTTTTAATTTTTATAACACAGACTGGAACTG